>NC_041365.1:20027740-20302740 GCF_900634415.1 Cottoperca gobio
GGAAAGATTTGGCCAAAGTGCTCGTGAAGTGGCAGTGGGTTCACGAACTCTACCCGCTACTCAAAAACCCCCAGATCAGCTTTTGTTTACAAACATGACCATGCAAGAAATCTCGTTTTAGAGACGGCCAGCACTGCCAGAAGGGTTATTGAATAGGTGCATGGACGGAAATGTGTCCGCTCATTAATCTTATTTGGGCTCAAAGATTATGGTGGGTGGGGCGTCCAATTAGTCAGAAGTTTCCGGTGAAGCAGAAGGGTCTGGAGGAGGGATTGGAGAGGAGTCATGGGGGAAGCCAATGAAGCTTTTAGCTTAATTGAACTTTATCTTTAGACCACAAACTGCTGACTCACACACAAACAGACTTTTAGAAATCAACTTGTGGGGCTTACAATAGGATTCATGCACTATATTTGATTTATTTTTGCAATTCCGTATAGATGATTTTATGTGCTTAGCAGGAGTTTACAGTATGAATGAAGCCGACTGCTCCTGAATGTGCAGGGCTGAAAAAAGAGTGTGGTATTGATTATCGCTCCTCTACCACAGACCTTAACTGTGAGTATTAAACACCAAAATCATGGCCAACAAACACCCACCATCCGTTGGCATGTGTACCACTTCAACAACAGCCTTCCAAATGGAGACATAATATTTTTGGTGTACTTTATGGCATTTGTTTTTATTTATCTATTTATTTCAGATATGTCCTGAGCAAGTTCTGTGTTTTGCACTCTGAAATATTGATTCTGTGTTTTCCCATATGGCTTTCCACCCACTCCAGCATGTGTTGAGTTATGCACTTTTTGAAAAAAATTACTCGGTTCTAGCTTTTCTTATTTGCACATGCAACCAGGACACTTATATTTGCATATACAATGTGTGTTATCAGCCTGAGGTTTTATCGGTGGAGTTTAAAGAAAAACTCAAGGTCTACTAACGTCACGTGATGGCAACAGAGAAAACTTTAATGATGCTTAAGGCTAAATCAAATCAGTGTGGCGGATTGTTTGCATGATCTCAAGTGTGTTTCAGTCTTTGCAAGTTCATAGTGAGCTACAAGAATACAATCTGAAATACTGTGGCATGCTCTGGGAAAAGGTAAAGTATATGTAAATGCAGTAAAACATGCAGAAACACTGGTCGGTGCTTGGAAATTGGGGTCTGTGTAGGAGTCTTAAGGATCAGCAGCCCAGTGCAGTGCTGGTGTGTGCCGACTGCAGATGAGCTGATAGAATTCCTTGAACAATAAGTATATGCACATCTTTTCCACAGGCTTCTATCAGCAGTATCAACAACCTAGTTAAACACACAAATCTTTCATACAGACATAAATATTAACCTCCACGTGCTGCTTGTGAACAATCAATGTACACATGTTAGAGCAAAACATGCTTGTGGCATCCAAAAAGTGTTGGTCAATTCTAATTACATCTCAGGATGGATTTGTATTCCTCCCAGCCCTCTGTCTTCTTCCCTTCTTGTTTAAAATTAGCAAATTAATTGATATTGATTCATATTGCTTAAATTTGTTCTCGCACAGTAATTAGGACATAATGAATTACGGTGGCAGCTGTGAAGAAATGACAACTTTCATTTGATTTGCGCTGCGACTCCAGTGTGCAGACAGATTAGCACAAGTCTCCTCCGAAGATAATGTTTCAACGTTACGTTTTACACTCAAAGACATTGTATAAACTTTCGAGCTCATCAGCCGCTCCATGCTGTGATCAGAAGGGAGTATTTGCTATCAATTCATCATCGGCCACAGCTGGTTAGTGATAAAACTAACACACAAAGTCATGAAGTCTGTATATTATGGGATTTGTCAGTGATGTCAAAACTGTGGAAGCCCGGAGAGGCAAGTGAGAAAGAAAGAAATGTTCTGGTGATCCATTTTCTAAGTCTGATCAAACTGTGTGTGTGTGTGTGTGTGTGTGTGTGTGTGTGTGTGTGTGTGTGTGTGTGTGTGTGTGTGTGTGTGTGTGTGTGTGTGTGCGTGTGTGTGCGTGTGTGTATGAGAGTTAAGAACAGGTGAACATCTGTTTTTGCCAGGTTAATCTTCCATCTGTCTAACAGGTGAAAGTTGTTGTAATGCTCGATTTGGCCACAAGAGGCTGAATGTTAAAAATAAAAAAAAATAATATATCTATAAGCATACATGGTTTCTGCCAGATGAGTCTCCAATCACACTATATAGGTAGATACATATACTGTGTGTAAGTTATGTAACATTCATGTCATGTCTTTCTTTGGCTGCTATTACCGTTTACAACTTACTGTTTTCTAATTTATTTATTGTGTTTACTATTTTAAGACACATAGAGAGAAGTCTGCGAAATTTCATTGTACACGAGTATAATGACTGATAAAGATATTCTGATTCTGATTCTGATTCTGGCTAGAAATGTATTTTAATTGCTTGTTTTAAGTTCAATGTAAACATGGTAGTTGTGTGCTTCAGCCTCTTGTGGTTGAAGTGAGTATTACAACAACAAACACAACAGAAAGATTCTCCTGACGTACAATTAAAAAAATCACCTGCCAAATATTTGTTTCCACCAATTTACACAGATGAAAAAAAAGCAATATAGAAACATTATCCTGGCAAAATCCATTTTTCACCTAAAACATAAACTGCTATGATATCAGGATTCATCAGGATGACAAACAGGTGTTCAGTGAGATGACCTGCAGAGCGAATATTACCTCGTACAAGTTATAATGTGTGACATGTTGATATAATGTTTACTTGGCTTCTGTCTAACATGGATTGATAAAAGTTCATGAAGTTGTTTAGTTTGCTTTGAGGAAAATATTCTGCTGCACAAGTTCTGATGCAACTATGGCCTCTTTTATGGACTAATTGTTTCCCAGCCGGTCTCTTAAAGTATTTCTTGGATGTCGTCGATGAGACGTGTGGGTTTTTCGCTCCGTGTAATCTGTTTGTCCTGTTATAATGACTCTATTATCTGCTGTTGTCTTGGGAACAGACATATTTGCTCTGCCATACTGAGCCCTGCCATGCACAGGTGCTTTTGTGCTCATGTGTGCTCATGTGTGCACAGGTGAACGCGTGTGTTCAGCGCAGTGTGTAGTGCAGCGGAAAGAGAATCACACTCTGTAATGAAGGATAAAAGCACAAGAAAGGCCCGGTCATTTAAATTACATAAAAAGACACTTTGGGAAAATGGAGGGTCATGTTCTGGACATCCACACAAGCGTCCTGAGGGAGAAGACGTGTGACATATTTTCAATATTCTCCTGCCAGCTGTAGCAGACAAGATTTGTTTGCAAAAACACATCAGTCTTATCAGCCAGAAGCACAAAGTCTGTCTGCAACAGAGAAGCAATTCACAATAATTGAGACTCCCAAATGTAAATCTGATGTGGGGAAGTGCACAAGAAATCTTTGAGAAATTGTCTCCTCAACAGATTTTCGTGAAACAGAAATCCTTCTGGGCCTCTTTTAGTTCATCTTAATATTTAAGGAGGTTGGGTTATTAAAAAACTAAATGCTTTAATGGAACAAAACACATTTTGTAATAACTGCAGCTAAAAAAAAATCATTTATAGCATTGCTCCATGAGGCTGATATTTAAAAGTGGAATAAAATCAAATCTGCTCGCCATCTGCAAAGAAAAATGAAAAGCAAAGTAAAAAGAATTCTGTGTACCTTAGTGTGAGTTTAAAATACTTGTATTTTAGGTCAGTTCAGTGCAGAAGTTCCTCTCAGAACATTTGAAATTGAACATTTTCTGTTTCACTGCACATCTGTTGAGTCACTCTTTAAATGTTTGAACAAACTAGAGTGGGAAGTGTGATAACACATCTACAAGGGGCCTCAGGAAAATATTTTTAGAGTCATTGAGAGTAGGAAGAGGTAAAAAAAAAACTGTTACTCAACATACTTCCAGGTCACAATCTCTTCCTACAACTCCAGCTACGACTAATCAAGAGTCTACAGTCATGCTCGCAGCTCTGTGAGGCTTCAATGTTAGCATGCTAGCAGCTGTGCTAACATGCGCATGAGGCAGGCTCTCTCCATCTTAGATTAGCCCGTTAGCATGCTAACACTTGCTGACAAGCCCTCAACATGAAGTACATCTGAGGCTGATGGAAATGTCATTAGTATTGCACAAACAAGTAGCAGACAAACTGCAATTTTGAGTCTCTCCACTCGCTCCCTGTTGCTGCTAGCATTGAGTTCAAGTCGCTAAAGCTCGCCTGCATAGCGGCTACTAGCACGGCAGCCACCACCTGCCTGAATCCCCTCATTTGGTTTTATGATTTCAATACAATCTGCAAATGAAAGACGACAATCTGCAACTCTTCTCCTGTTGTCCTCCCTCCAAACATCGGTAGAAGACCGAGCTCCTCTGAGAGTAATTACTCAGCTAATATACTCTTTATCTTTACATAGCTCTTTCTAAAAAATTAAAAAATTATTTTTAGGCACTTACATGTTAACTTAATGTAGGTTAAATTGGGTCAGAAACCTCGAAAGGCTTCCTCTTGATCTACTATAACCTCACGTCGTTATACGTCACTTTAGACAAAAGCTTCTGCCAAATGAACACATGTGAATGTAAATGATTATTGACGATTAGAAAATCAAAGAATAAGAATATTAGACGATACAACTGTACAAAGACATCACTACATGAAACCTACTGAAAAACTTATTTTTCATCACAAAATTCAATCTATAGTTGAGTAAATGTATCACACCCCATTAGGCCTCCACAGTTATATCCAGAGTGCCTCTAATGTTTGACACATTTACGAATATACCAATGGCAGCGCTCATCATAAACTGCATGACTCAACCTTTGTTTGGCTCCAATCTACTTTACTATGACTTATTTTGAATGTCTGCCCACACCCACAATGTGAGCTCCATAGGTCTGTGAGTGAGAGTGAGTCATTTTGCTCAAACTCTAAATTGACACAGCTGGCAGCCTAAATCCAATTATTATATCATTCTATTATTAAATCATAAATATTAGATTTTTCCTGTACTAGAAAAAGGAACATCTCACGGTCATGTAATGGCTTAATGAATTAACCAACAGCCTACACGTCGAGTTCAGAAGCGAAGATCTCGCAGCCTCTCATTTGCCGAGTGACTCAACATTAATCCTCAAAGCAACAATTCTAGTAATAAAATACGATAATAGAATAATAATAATATTCATGACTAAATAACTAAAGTTAAATCATTCCTGGGTGTTATCTATCATTATTATTTTTAACACAAAGCAAGCAACTTCAAAACTGCAACATAAGTGTTATTATTAAATAATAAATAAGTATGTGTTTATGTAGGACGTCACTACTAACAATAAAAAGCAGGTACATTTTTTATTTCAAGGCCTTTAAAAGATGCACGTGATCATGTTTTTGTAAGAACATTAATTCATTATTTTCAGTGAATGTATTCAAATATTATTAGTTTATGAAATGGCTAATGTGTTAGCAAAGAGTTGCTTATTTGCACATCTAACAGACACAAAGCAACATTCATTTTGAGTCGTGTTTTTGTCCACCTGATAAATGTCATGCGCCTTTTAGCTCTGCTTGTGTCTCCACCGACCAAAAACATTTAGCTCCGAAGCAGCTAAATGCTACGAGCTAGTTGCTAATCAGACATTTGGTGCATCTCGGTTTATCAGATTTGTTATGCTGAATACAGCTGGCTGTGGGCGTGCAACCAAAACAATGTGCTGAAAGACGCTAAAACGCTCAGTACAGCTGAGGGGAACTACAAACATTATGTTGAGGTTCGTCACCACCAGCGACCCCTTTGAAGTTATACATCCGATCCATTGTTACTGCAAAATAACAATAATGTTCTTAGTTTATTCTTATGTTCTTATTAACCCTTGCTGGTATTATGTTGGTACAAGTTTAAATGTTATGTTATTTGTAATGTTGGGGTTAAAAAGTTTAATTCTTCAATAAAAACGTTCTGCATACCTGAAATACGAGTGTCTTTTTTATTGGATTGAGGACATGAATAACTCAAACGGTATATAATATTCACTTCTAACTTAAAATAGAAACATAGCTACTTAACATTTGATCCTTTGAACACATCATTTTGTCAGAGAACGCAGTCGAGGATACCTTCCTTTGGTTTTCACTTTTTCACACGTAATCTATATCATACATTATTCATCACAGTATCAAGGTAGTCCCTCATTAGTACCCACACACAGCCTCAGTAGTTACTCTACAAGTGTCGAGCAGTTGCTTAAACCAACGCCTTTTGCTTCTTTGATCCGCAGGTTAATCGGTCTCGTATTACCTCAGGTGCACCGGTGGCATTAATTGCTCACAGGCCATGACATTTTAATGAAGGTCAAGAAGAGCAGGGAGCCCAGAGGAGAGAACACGTTGTTCAGCTCTCTGCCTGAGTCTCACTACGTCACCGACAAGAGCTTAATGTGTCTGGAAAGTGGGAACACCATGGTTACCTACTACAGACAGGGAACCTTTCGCTATCAGTGCTTTTTGAAACACCGCCCACCATTCGACTTTGTTACGGCACCAACAGGGTTGTGGTCTTTTAGCTGCAGGTCTTCTGAACTCTATTGTTGAGGGGGAAATGTCAAACGTAAAATTCTACGCCAACAAAGAGGCCATCGCACCAATATCAGAGATGCATGCCAGCAGCTTGGAAAAATCACATTTATATGTTAAGTGTTCTGTCAGCTCTTATCCAGACACGAGTGCGGGATCACATAACAAACAAAAATTAAATTCTGCTGTCAATAACCAACTTATTTAACACAAAATGTTTTATATTATACGGTAAGTAAAAAATACAATTAAATGGTAAATCCATTTTCCATCCAAATTGTTTCCTCTCCTGTGTTTATGATTTAAGAACAGACTACACTTTATAAGCCCCATAATTATGTATTGAATCTGTGTATACATGAAAACAATGTTCTGTTGTAATACCTATTTCGTCCACAAGAGGCTGAAGTGCACCACTACCCCATGCCTCCATGTTTTCTTCCAGGTGAGGTTTAATTACAAACATGTTGCGTGCACAATACAAGTACATAATATATGTACTTTGTGTTAATCGTGCTCGTAGAAATTACAACTCAGTGGGAAGAAAACATGAATTATTTTAGATATTTTTCAGAAGATGGGATAGTGGTTCAGCGTCTTGTGGCTGACGTATTAAAAAAGAAAACACATAAAGAAACCTAAAAAAGTGATCATGGCAAAACCTTTTTTTCCACCTGTTTAAATCATTTAACAAAACCTGGAGAGATTAACCTGGTAAAACTTTGTTTCCACCTGTTGTTAAATCATAAACACAAGAGAGAAACATTCCGATTTGGAAAATGGATCAGACATAGTGCCACATAGAGTACAGAACTTATAATATGCTGCATCTTCCTTCCCAAGGTTAAACACATGTTTGTATGGCTGTAAATGTCTGACAAAAGAATCAGTTTATGGAAGACAAAAAGACCCAATATGCATATTAAGACAGTTTGTAATGAGAAGCATTTACAAAGCTGCCAAACAATCAAAGCTCACATTGCTTGCATACTTACTTATACATTCCCTGTAAGGGGGTGGCGTTAGAAAAGTTCTCAAGGTCAAGCAGAAAATGTGAAATCAGCTGGATTAAGAAGAGCGAGTGTACCCTTGCAGAGTCAATTTACAATAAGGACACTGCAGCCTCAAATCTGTCCTCCCTCAGTTGTCTGTTTGCTCTGAAGAGCTCAGTATTTCTTGGAAAGACAAGGTAGACGGTACACAAAAGCGAGTCTGAACAGAGAGGCTGGTAATCCTCAGTACTGCTGGGGGAAGATGGATGCTGGAGCTCCACAGAGAATGTCAGATTCCTTAAATCTTGAGGTACAGCCAATGCATGCTAGGTATGTAATCCATCTCCTGTAATGTCTATCCTGACTGTAATTCTCTCAATGACACTTGCATAAGGGATGGAGATAAATGTATTCCATGAATGGTTATACTCTTATGTTTGTGAAATAGGCTCTTCTCATGAGTGTGCTCCCTGATGAATGCAAGCAGCAGTGCAGGAATCCAGCAGGAAGCGCAACAAACAGCCCCCTACGGCTATAAAGAACAGAAGCCAACAGACACACGTCACTGAGATATGGGACACGCACAATGCACAAGATGCCATCGCCAAGTATGGTAATGAGAAAGTATAAAAGAAGGATCTGGGATGGCAGAGGGAGAATCAGTCACAACAGACACAGACAGCAGCGTGTAACACGTAGAATAATAAGACGGAGTTAGACCTAACGAGGACAGCGGGAGTAAGCACGGTGGGGAGGCGTACTTCAAAGATCACAATATTAAAGTTACATAACTTGATTACTTCCCTTTACGTTTGCATTACCTCAAAACCAAATGCAAATAAAGACAAAAAAAAAGGAAAATGCTGCAACTTCTTCTTCTTTCTTTTCACGCTGGGAGGCCTCTCGGCGGGAAGAATAATCGTGATGAACTGGAAAGAGCGAAAAGCCTCCAAAATAATGTTGAAACCTCCACCCAGTAAAAGCATTCTTTCCCTGATGTCGGACGTTGTGTGAGACTCGTGTCGTGAAGTGTCGTAACGTGTGTGTAACTGCCTGGTACTGTATTGTTCTTTATTTGTATAATATGCCCATTTTTACTGAATGCAATCTGATTTTATCTGAAACAGTTACTGAATACAGTTTTTTTTAGTTATTGCTGAACATAACACATAACCAACCTGTGTGTTAGACAGGTGATGTCTGCATTTTTACATTCCACCACTCTGTTCCCAACTGAAATATCTCCAAAGCGATTGGCTGTCTTGCCATGAAATGTTCACAAACAGCGCGGCTGTAGCATCAACGTGAGATCCGCAGTTAATGAAATGTTTCGACAACTTATTAACATTCATATCCATCCATAGAATTCACTTCTAATCCCAAATACCTGCAAAACTGTGGCCTTCCCACCATTTGTTGTTCTTTTTTAGAGCTATGCTAACATGCTAATTTGCTAAAAATAAGCGCTGTTAGCTTGAATCTGCCTGAGCACATTCTGGGCTGCAGACTTTTACTCTTAAGCAAAGCAATGATTGCAGCATGGAGTCAGAAAATACACAATGCAAACATTTAAAATGCAGTCCACACACAAAGAGCTGAACTCAGAGGAGAAATTACATTTACTTGAGAAATGTGTGCTTTACTCAATTATTCATTGTTTTAAGGCTTTTTACTTCTGCTACATTACTTTTTCAGCAGAACTTATATTTGAGGGCTTAGTTAGCTTGTAAATACTTTATATATGACTACATTGCACGCTCTTGCACCAATATACGAGGCAGTGACATCAGCCTAATATTTGATATAGGCTCTCTGCTAGAATATGTGAATCCCTTGAGTAAAACTATAAGGAGCAGTACTTACTTTACTTCTATACTGCAGACACCAGATAAACGTATAGAAGTATATGTATTAATATTATATCTATATAGCATGAAGATACAATAGAAACAGCACGTTTGACGTCACTGCAGCCTGACCTGCTGCTAATACTTCATGTGTGTATAAAGTTCTATTGAAGGATGAAACATGCGTCCATAAAGTAACAAGACTTTTGCACATTTCCGTTATCGTATGCAGCTTCCAGTTTTGGCTGAATTATTTATGGTTCCTCCCTTTGTTGTTCTCGCTGCTGATAATGAGTCAGCCGAGCTGTCGCAGAGGCCAACGCTTTGACAAATGTATCTGTCGTAATATTACTTATTGTTGTGATAAATTCCTCTTTAAACGTACTGAAAGGGAAAGTTCGTATTGTTGTTCGGTGGGGTCGTGTTACCTGGAGAAGCAGACAGGAGAAGCTATTTTGAATGTTTTCACCGCTTCACCTTGCCGTCACATCCCTCTTTGCTTTTGCCAAAGCCACCAGGCTCCATTGACAAAAACAGTATTTTCACCAGTCAGTGCTGCTGCCCCCGTCCAGCAGTACATCGCTCAGCTTCCTGCTGTGCTCCTGTCTGCGTACTGACCATCTACTGTAGGTGTTGCACTGGCTCTGGAGAAGTAACTCACACAACCGAACTAAAGAACACAAGCTGCAGGATCAGGAGAGATTAGTTCAGGATCACCGGACATAAAAGGGATTTTATTATAATATTATTCATCAGGGAGATTATTCTCCTGCTGTGTATGAATGGACTGATACAACTCATTTGGGTATCTTTAAGTCTGATGAGATACAATAACAGAGCGTCTGAGACAAATAGAAATGATTTAAATCACAATCCTACAATTCTCTACTTATCTTTCCAACTATCTCTCATATGCATTCAGTCACACACACACACACATACACACACACACACACACACACACACACACACACACACACACACACACACACACACGCACGCACACACACACACACACACACACACACACACAAAGGGGACTTAAAATCCTACCCATCATCTGTAAACTACTAATCAACAATGAGTCACCCAACACCTTATCAGAGAGTCATTGTAGCATCTCTCTCCAATCTTCAGCACAACGCTGTCTGGGAGCAATTTCAGTGATAAACCACCGCGGGGGAGACGGGTATTAACAAAGGTGACTCATGCCTCTGCAACCTTCAAGGGAAATCATAATTGCATATTTCATTTGAAAGGATGTTTCGCTAATTTTCTCCTTTTTAAATGCATGCTATGAGCTGTGTTTGAAGTCTCCCCTCTCGAGAGTGTTTGTGGTGTCCTCTGTCCGTGCCGCTGGTCTCAGACTGCGAGCGAGCTGCTGCACATTACAGCAGGACGTTACTACAACGCAGCCATCATGGGAATCTCACAGCGGGAAAAACAAACACACGGATTGGTTTGGGAGAAAACGCAGGTCAGCGATGTAGGTTTGTTATCCCTCAGGGAGCTGCACACAAGAAACACAGGACGGATGTGTCATTAAGGACACACCAGGGAACGTTTAAGGAGGGGAAAAGCTGTTATCAAGTAATATTAAAGTATCCTTTAGTATAAGAATGATCACAGAACAGCCTAGTTGGTCAAATGAAATGTGCTGTGTGCAGTTTTGATGTCTGCTTACAGGATTACTGAAACTTTCAAAGAGTTACTTTTTGTTGTCGTTTTTCACTGACAACTTGCAAAGTTGTCAAATTGCAGCTTTGAAGGATGATTTCTGTTTATTGCAACGTGCGTCTTATGTCATTTTTTGCCATCAACTCCTTTGGAACATAGAAGAGCATTAGGAGAGTGCAGACATCCGCCGAGGCCGTTTCCATAAGTGAAACATAATGTGTGTATCCGATCCAATCTAAAAATGTAATGAGTTCTTCCTCTGACTGCTACACCCTACCAGAACCTTTCATCAACGCTGGGCCACAAGTTCTTCTGTAATCTGAGAATCACAAACACAACAAACAGCTTGTGCTCAACCTTTACATGTTTGATGCAGGACGTTAGCCTGAACCAAAACGTGTCTTCCATGTTGTGTGTACTTGGACGATGTGGGAAACTGTCTCATATTTAATGCCAGCTTTAGAGAATTTTGTGTTTGCAAGATATGCAGAAATGGAGTCGAAGAAAATCTATTTATTCTTCATTATGCTCCCAAAATATTAATCAGTTCACAGTTTACAGACCAACTTCCTGATAAACCTTTGGTGCACAATGAGGAATTATTACTAATATCTCTGGGCGCCTCCCTAGGGAGGTGTTCCAGGCACGTCCAGCTGGGAGGAGACCCCGGGGAAGACCCAGGACTCGGTGGAGAGATTATATCTCCTCACTGGGAACGCCTCGGGATCCCCCAGTCGGAGCTGGAGGATGTGGCCCGGAGAAGGGAAGTCTGAGGTTCCTTACTGGAGCTGCTGCCCCCGCGACCCGACCCCGGATCAGAGGTAGACGATGGATCTTGTTTTACATTCAAAAAAGAAAATACAATCATCATAACCAATTAAAATGATGGTCAAAACTATGAAAACAAACTATAATGATCCTTTAAGTTATGCTTCAGTTTCATCAGGGTTGATAGAGTAGGCTGCTTCACTGACCGTAGGGTTTCTGGGCTTCATGTAGTAAACACCCATCCACCCGCTCTTAAAAGACATTTAGACAAAAGCACTTTGAACCTCGTGTGGTTCCTGAGCATACCTGAAACATACACAGGCACATGTATAGTAATGATCATCTTTATACAAATGATGAAATGTGCAGTAATAAGATGATTTGATGAACACATCCAGCAGATAAGAAGCAACATCAGCATTAAGTTGGAGTGAAGTGTCCACCTGATGACTCTCTGACCCGACTCCCGAAGGAACTGCGTGTCTCATCTGTTAACTATATTCATGCTGCTGCAAAAACTGAATAAATACAAATATAAATAAAATACATTTTCCTCTCCAGCTCTGTTGGAGGACTTTGTGAGGTGGTCCAAGTCGAACCATCTGCAGCTGAACACCTCCAAGACCGAGGAGATGGTGGTGGATTTCCGAAGGATCAGGCCACACCTGCAACCTGTGTCCATCGAGGGGGTCGACGTGGAGGTGTTCAGGTCCTACAAATATCTGGGCCTGCAGCTGGACGACAAGCTGGACCGGACGGCAAACATGGACACTCTTCATAAGAAAGGGCAGAGTCGTCTGTACTTCCTGAGAAGGCGGGGGTCCTTCAACATCTGCAAAAACCTGCTGTTGATGTTCCACCAGTCTGTGGAGGCCAGCGCTCTCTTCTATGCTGTGGTGTGTTGGGGAGGAAGCAGCAAGAAGAGGGACGCTGGGCGGCTGGACACACTGGTGAGGAGGGCTGGCTCTGTAGTGGACACAGAGCTGGACCCCCTGGTGACAGTAGCAGAGAGAAGGACCCTTGATAAACTGTCATCCATCCTGGACAACGCCCCCCACCCTCTGCACAGGACATTCACCCGGCAGAGGAGCCTGTTCAGCGGCAGACTGCTGTCCCCGTCCTGCTCAAGAACTCCTTTGTCCCCCTGGCCATGAGACTGCACAACTCCTCTTGGTGATGGGGGAGGGGGGGGGATTCAAATTCAATTCAATTTCAAATTACAACAGCCTGTACTTTCACTTTCACTTTGTATTTATAACAGTTTTATTGTATTTCTAACATTTATCACTTAATTTTACTTTTTATTTTATTTGAAGTCTTATTTGTACTGTACATTTGTAATGGCAGGAGGGGGGGGGGGGGGGTAGATGGGTAATTGTTGTATGTCATGTTTTAAGCTACTGGATGCCTGAATTTCACTCAGGATAAATAAAGATCATCTATAGCCGCGAATATCTCTTATCTATAATCTATTCTTCCCTCTCTATCTATCTCCTCTCTCCTGTCTATCTTATCTGTCTCTCTCTACTCGCTCTACTCATCTATTATATACTATATATCTCTATATCTATCTCTCGATATATATTCTTAGTCTCTCTCCTGTCTCTCTCTACATCGTCGATAATAATATAGTATCTTTAGCATATTATATCTCTCTATCTCTTTCTTCTCGACTTGCGCTCTCTACTTCTCTCTATCTCTCATCTCTCTCTTGCTCTCTATCTATCTCTCTTACTCACTCTTCTCCTCTTCTGTTAGTCTCTCTCTCTCTCTCGCTTATCTACTAAAGATATATATATTCTATCTCTCTCTATCTTATATTAGACGATAGATGTTATAAGCTATATATGTATACTAGCTCTCTGCCGCTCTCGATTTCTCTCGCTCTCTCTCTCCGCTCTATATCTACTTCTCTTTCTCCGACTCTTCTATCGTCATCTGCTTCGCTCTCTCTCTAGCTATGTCTCTGCTCTCTCTCTCGATAGTCTATCTATCATCTATCTCTATCTATATCTATCTTCGTAGAAGTATCTAATAAGAATCATAGTCTTGTCTCTCTATATCTCTCTTCTCTTTTCTCTATCTCTCTCTCTCTCTCTCTTTCTTCTCTCTCCTATCTCTCTCTCTATATCTCTCTACTCTTTTATATATATATTTATATCTTCTCTCTCTCTTACTAATCTATTATATTGTCTGACTCTCTCTCATGTATATCTATGGTCTCTTACTATTCTATGTCATCATCTTCTCTCTGTAGAGCTATATGTATATCTATGTCTCTCTCTCTGTATATATTATATCTATCTTTGTGTATCTATTGTCTATATCATCTATGTCTAAAGAGATGTTTGGAATCTCGATATATTCTATCTACGTGGCTCTCTCGTCTCTCTCTATTCTATCTTGTAGATATATATAGTATGCTATTCTCCTCGGACTGATCATACTCTACTAATCTATATATGTCTATATTATCTGTTTATATCTTGTCTCTCTCTCTATCTATCTATCTCCTCTGTCTATCTCTCTCTCTTCGATATCGTCCGTGTATCTGATCTATAGTAGAATCTGATTTGGTCTATGTCTATACCTTTGTCTCTCTACTGTTATATCTATATCTCATCATCGTCTATATACTCATGTCTCTCTCTCTCTCTCTCTATCTCTATCTCTCTCTATCTCTCTCTCTCGTCTCTCTCTGTCTCGTCTATATATACTATTAATCGCTGGTATATCTCTCTCTATTCCTCTGTCTCTGTTCTCTCTCATCTCTCTTCTGTTTTTGTCTCTCTCTCTCTCTCTCTCTCTCCCTCTGGCTCTCTGTCTCCTCTCTGTTATTGTCTCTATACTCTCTCTCGTTCTCTCTCTCTGTCTCTCTGTCTATCTATTCTCTCTTCTCTCTCCTCTCTTCTCTCTATCTCATCTGTATCTTATGTTCTCTCTTCTCTATCTCTCTGTCTCTATCTCTCTCTCTATCTCTATCCATTGTTTTCTATATGTATCCTGTCCTCTGTCTTCTCTGTCCTCCTATCTTTCTATCTATCTCTCATCTATCTCTCTATTTCTCTCTCTCTATCTCTTCTTCTTGTGTCTTCTCTCTGTTGCTGTCTTCTCTCTCTCTCTCTCTATATCTCTCTCTATCTCTCTGTCTTGTCTCTCTGTTCTCTTTCTCTCTCCTCTGTCTATGTCTCTGCTCGCTCTCTTTCTATCTCTCCTGAGCGGGATATGAGAGTACGAGTGAGCTTTACGCGCGGTCTCTCGATCTCTTATATCTTCTCTCTCTCTCTCTCTCCTTTCTTCTCTTCTTCTCTCTCTCTATTAGAGTATAAGATTTATTTTTTGAACACTGACTTTGCTTCAGGCAGATGAACTGTTGCGTTGAAGGACCTGGAGCACAGTTAAAACCTCAGCTCTGCCCAGTGTTGATAACTGTCATTAACTTCAAAGCATAATCTCCTTTCTCTTCCTATAACATGTCAATTAACCCTCTGTGCAGATCATTACACCGAACCAATTACAGCTCATGAGCTGAAGCCCAGCGTGCTCATCACAATCTTCCCGATGAGCAATCATTACAATCTCTTCAGACATTTAAAGTCCCGTCGCAGACGCATCCTGCCGCCTGCTCCTGGCAGGACTCTGAGCTGTCCCAGGCGTCGCTCTGTGTCCCCTGTTAGGCCTCACCTAATGAAGCATCGGGAAATACAGCCACTGAGTGCTGCTAAGCAACAGGCACTCGTGCTGTTCCCGCTAAAACCCCCTCCCCAGAGAAACTGACACCACTTGGCCCGCCGTGCCCTGCTGCCTCTCTGCCAACAGTCTGCAGTCAGAAGGTCATCTCTAAAACTCTGCGAGACGAAGACGGACGATGTTGGTCTCAGCAGGGTTAGGGTTAGGGTTAGGTTAGGGTTAGCGTTCACTAACTCGTCTCCACGCTGCAGCTTGTTGACCCCCCAAGGCTGAAGGACGCCAAATAGAAGTGGAACGTAACAAAGCACTAAAACAACATGTTTGGGAAGCTGTTACTTATTGTTCCAGTTATTATTGAGTCACTTTCTGCTTCTAGATATTACTTATAGTACTTTACAAAATAAGACCAGGTGTGACTCTCTCACTATTTTCAGAGCTTTTTTTACAAACTGATCATTAAATGGAGAAAATAATCAGCAGATTATTCCAATAATAACAAACAATAATATTAAAATCCTGCGTTCAGCGTGTAACGGATCCGAATACTTCCTTCACCAAAGGTACACTTCACATCGCTTTTCATGACAATTAATTCCTGCAGCATATCAGCCTTAATAAAACGCATGCAATGACTTGAAACTAATTGTAGTTCCATAAATCATCATATATATCATGATTACTTTGCACGAAGCGAACACCTGCGTGCATAATATGGCAGCAATCACGCAACGGAGCAGTCCCGAAAAGCAAGTTGCATATCGTGTTTCATGCTGCACATTATATTCCTTTCATTTATCAAGAATTAATAATCGGTACAATTAGGAACAAACTATGTCAACATGCAAGTCTGAGCAATGCCACGCAGAGTGAAGGGAATGCTGCGGCAGCGTTCATCACACTGCCTTAGTTTGGGCTTGTTCAACCTAATTCTACCGTCACTGTGCGATCACACTGTATTTGTTCTCCACCCTCGGGGGGAACCGCATTTAGTATCAGAGACACTACTCGTGTATCAAAAACACCAGCGGACCACACACTGTGCAGCAGCCGCCGACGCTCATTTCATGCTGCTGTTCCACGGCAATAACTCATACAGGAGACCACACACTCCCACTCCTTCTACAGAGGGAATCAAGTGGTTGTGATAAGACCGCGGGGGAGTGCATTACAGAGCAGCGCTACAGAGGGGAGATGATTGTCAGGGTCTAGCAGGAGGAGGGAACTAACAGCAGGTGGTGGTGGTGATGGAGTTGGTCATCTGCACGCTTACTGTACCCACTGACAAATTACATAAAATACCCTGGAGCTCTTTAAGCATATCAGAGAGGGAGACATGACGTGTGACTCCAGGAACACAGTGTAAGAGCATAACAATAAGATGAAATGTAAATCTGTCTCGTGTGTGAGCTGCAGTTTGGCAGCTGGACACTGTCCTGCTGACTCACAGCCTGGGGTGTCAGAGTGGATCAGAATGACACCTGCAGCCAAAGGATGACGTGAGGTAGATGTCAGAACTTGTGTTGCAGAGTCCACTTGGATCCCACTGCTGGGAAACATCTGTTAGATTCAGGCGTGAAGTTCAAACACACGCTTCCAATGTTATCAGCCGATAAATGGATTTTATCAGGTGTTATCGGGAGCATTGATTTGAAGTGTTGTGGTGTTACTCTGCCGTCGATTGGTGGGATGACTCAGGGAGCAAAGGAGGAAGTGATGTCGTGTAAAGAACGATTAGGAGAGAACTTGTGTACTTGTTTGTACGTAAGTTCACAATACAAGATGAAGGATGTTTTCCAGCAAATCCAAAAGTAACAATGCATTCCTCTTCCTGTCACTACATTACATCACAGACGCTCTGATCCAGAGCGACTTACAGTGAACTAACTACAGGGACAGTCTCCCTGGAGCAACTCAGGGATACAATGGAGGCATTGAACTATTGACCTTCTCGTTTGGAAGGCGTACCTCCAGACCACTAGGCCATCACCACCCATCAGACAGTTGCTGCTACCAAGACTTTAAATAAATAATCAGTTTGACAGCAGCCATGATGCTAAGCTACGCTAATGACCTCCTCACCAGCCGGTAATAAGAGGTATGTCAGCAAGAGAATCCAAAAATGTCCAACAGATATATATGGTTTCTGGGAACTGTAGTTTTTAGAACATGTTATTTAAACAAGAGGATGAAGTGCATTTGTTGGAAACTATTTTCAGCCGTAGATGAAAAGTAAGAGTTTGTTTTACAGCATCAGGAAAGTTTATGTGGGTTTGACTTACAAGAAGGAAGGACGATGTCCCCCAGTGGCAACATGGTGACATCGCTACAGAGACGATGGCTGGAAACAAAGCACTTTATTTAGAGGTAAACTTAAAGTGAGCAAATACAAAATGTTGCTCATAATATCTTATTAACTTATAAACTGTGAAGTTAAACAACGATATCTTTTTGATATTTTTACTTTAACTTTTGAGTGGTTCCCAGAGAACCCGATAAATAAAAAGGCTATAATAACCAATAATAATGAAGCATATGATGCCTGCATATTAGAATATAATAACATTTTATTATCTAATATCACAAATTAAAAATGTGCCTCAGGGATCTTCACAATCTGTAAAGATGTAAAACTTTCCTCATAAATTAAACATTTTTAGACATTAATTAAAATGTGTTACACAATATATATATATATATATATATATATATATATATATATATATATTATATATATATATAATATAATGTATGTGATGTCAATATTTGATAGGAGCATGAGTGCAGAATCTGTGTTTCAAAATCTGAACTTTGATTCCATCTCACATACGGCATAATATATCCCAGAATGCATGTTATAGGATTCAATCAATATTTCAAGGAAATAACTGCATTAATCGTTCTGTATAATTAATCAGCTGACCCCATTTGCAGTGGATGCCCCTCATTTTTTTATGAAGTCATGGGAGCGATGTTGGAGACGGTATGAAGCTGGAACATCGAGATCTGGAGTCAGATTTAGTTCATTGGGACAAACATTTCTTTTCCTGGATCACCGTCTCAAATATTACATTCACATTCAGAGCCAGTGCGTTTGTGCCAGGACGGTAAAAGGTGTGCTTGTTTTATTAATTGCAAAGTGCAGGAGTTCACCGTGAACATTTGTTAGAGCTGGGGAAGCAGGTGCATTGAAAGACATACCTGATGCTATTTCTGTTTGGACATTTGTTGCCAACCAGAAGGAATTTCAACACAGAGATTATGAAAGAGCTGCTTAGTCACCAAGCTGACTCTGTATATAGATCTGTAGTGGGGCAGTAACGCCATGTTGGTTCTCCTTTAAACTCTGTGTATTCTTTTATTAAGTGACCTCACAATAAGTCTGTAATAAACTGTGTAGCCAAAATACAGTCAGCGTCCCCATTAAATGATATTGTATCAGGCTTTCAATCTGAGCCTTGGCTTCAAACTTGTACTTGTTACTACAAATAAATAAAAATACATGAAGATCAATGTTGCTAATCATCAACATATCCCACACGGATATAAAATATGCCTCTAGCATTTTGTGTACAGAAAATAATGAATTCAATGAAAATGTAAGAATATTTAGTAGTTATGATCAGGACTGAATTTAAAATGATATTAAAAGAGTATTTAATGGCAGTTTATTGATATTTGTGTCTCTCGGGACACCAGAGTCCAACATGGCTCCTCTCTGACAGCTCCAAAAACCACTGGATCCTTCATTTACCATAATGCACCATGAAGCATCTTCACATCCTGAACGTATCTTGTGTGTGGTCTTTCTTGCTCCACTTCCTGTATGTAACGAAGGTGTCGCTATAAATGTGTTGCCTCAGACTAAACCGAGATAACCCCTGATGAGGCCTTCAGGAAATACTAAAAGGTATTTTCTTTTAGACTTTGAAAGGTTCCCTTCAGAGCCACAGCGACATTATACTTCGTAGAACTTCTTATGACAGGCGAACCGACTCAAAGACTGCCCCTTTAAGATGAGGATAGTTGACATACTAGAGTATTTTGTACCGAGGGACTTTGTGTGCTGAGAAAACAGAGCAGCCGGCTCAAGAGAGCGGGTGACTCCCACAGAGAGCATCAGCGCCACAGGAACACATTCCCATCGATCTGTGTGGAGACCTTCATCAAGCTCCCAGTAGGACGCTGCAGCAAAGTGAAAATAATCTACTGGCAACAAAGTGCAACTAGGGCGACTGCCTCAAATCATTGTTCAATAAGCAGCGGTCAGACCGTATATTAACAACTTTCTTGCTTGGAGAAGAAAGGTGAGTAGAAATCCATCCAGCAGCATGAGGCAGCACAGCCGGCTGCAAAGCACAGATTTGATCTCACAAACAGGAGCCATGGAAATATTATCTGGAGTGAACGAAACCACAGAACACTTCAGCAACACTCCATTAATCATTGACACAGGATGTGTCCAGCTAATGTACCAGCAGAGTCGAGGGGACGGCAACACAAGAATCTTCACTTATTTTAGTTTTAATCAATTCATTAAAAGTGCTAAATCAAACTCGAAGACACGAGTAATGAAAAACGCCATCATTTAAAAATCCAAGATGCAAATACTGGTGAAATGAAAGACATTAAAAACAGCAACACAGCTCATATTCATCAACTGCTCGGCTCAAATTGCTTAAAATGAACATGACAGATTAAATGAATGACTTCATTAAGTGAAGTTAAGAAGACAAACGTCCTTCTATAGGTTGTGCATTACAGAATGAGTTAAGTGTCCAGAGTCCACGGCTATTGAAGCCGCAGGCGATCTGTGTGATTTCAAACGAAGTGGGTCGTGTGTTTATGGTAACCCTCGACAACCTATCCGAACCATAACAACCTTGCAAGAGTTTCGCAAATGTAGAGCGACCACGTCGACACCAGATGTCTGAATATGTGGGGACATCGATGGGATCTCACGAGTACATTCAGTGACGTATATTTCTTATTTTCTGGAAGTATTAGCCTCCTATAAATACTACTGAAGTAAATGTACACAGATGTAGTAACAAGAAGACGAGCGGTGTGAAGCTTTAATGCTAACATGCTCACGATCTTAACATGCTGTGCTCACCATGCTAGCTTATCGTGTTAGCATGCTAACGTTAGCTAATTAGCACGAAACACAAGTTACAGCTGATTCTGAGAACTTAGAACTTGCATAAACAGTTTAGTGATATTTTGTACCAACTGTAATGGAAACCAAGTCAGACTGTGTCATGAGACAAACAGAAATCTACCTCATGGTGGAGCTCGAGGAAGGAAACGTCTGTGAATATGAATATCAGTACAAAATGTAATCTGTCTGGATCAAACAACAACAAACAAAGTTATTGTCTTGTCACAAAAACTCCAATAAAAAGAGATTGATGGAATTTTGAAGCTAAAATCGTTGTTTCAATCAATTTGCTGCTTAATTTCTTTGACGAACAGATTTGTGTGAGTAATGAGACTTAAAGGTTTTATCTTTCTATGTTTTCAATGCCGTGAGGACCACAAATAAAAAGTGCAGGTAAGTTTTATTGTAATTTTAATCAACAAATCCAGAATTTTTGAATAAATGCCTTGAAGCCAAACATCTCAAAAACAAGACTGAAGAAGTTTAATAGAAACAGAAATTATGGATAAAAGTAAAGAAAACTGAATTTATGTTTTTTGCCATTTAAATGAGGATCTGAGTGCTTTTTTATATTTTATTTGTTTTGCTTAGATGACTAAAAAATAACATAAAATCTGTGAAAAAGACTTTCATCAGGACATTTACAAATTGTCTCTTCATTCTGAAGCCGATAAATCAAAGTATTGATGTCCTTCTGTTATGAAACTCAGTATCTTGCATTATGAATGAGCCAATCACCTGGATTTAAAATATGCTCGATCGTTTTATTGACTGCTGCTCGAGGAAACAAGTTGTGAAATCCTGTGTCCTTGATGAAGTGGAGATGCACATATACATACTGAGGAAGTAGGAGCATTACAGCCGTATGTTATTAAAGACGGGCTTTTTTGAGCTTTTTGATGTTCGACGAGAGCGTGAACACATTTGGAGCATCAACAGGTTCTCTTTGGGGATGAAAGCAGCCTGTGAGGAAAAGCAAAGGGGGAAATGCCCTTCTAATCGTACATACAACACAGATGGAGGATCTGTGTGTTTGGCTACACCGGGCCACCCTCCAGCTCAGCTGACTCATGTTCATCAGCGTCTACATGCCTCAGATCTGCAGGACTCCACACACACAATCCGCGTTAAGATTACAGAGTGTATTATGAGGCTTTTAGCCGCCTGTGGCCCTGTGAGGAAGAATCGGACGGATCGAACAGCACGTCAAATGCATCCTTGAAAACCTTTCAATCCCCCTATAGCTGCCACATCGTATCCTTCAGTCAAATATGTTTCTTATATTGTCTGTGAATAAAATGCTTTCCTGTGCTGTGGGATCAGTTTAGTTCTAACCAGAAGTGTGAGACTGGTCTGCATGTTCACACATAAACACTTGTTATTTTGGTATACATGAATAAAAAGTCATAATATGCTAAATAGTCAATACATTTGTTTTTGTCTTCTTTCAGACGAGTGGAAAGAAACATCTAAAATCCACATCCAGAGTTTGTGCTTCTAACTTTGTGTGTGTGTAGATTTAAACTCTCCACAGCTACATTACATAACGCCCCATGTACATATTAAACACTTGTAATATAAAGTTGTGTTGATGTGAGTCATGAAGTGGGGAAGCTTCATGATATCTGTTAGTTACATGTTTGACCCTGTTCACCTGTAGTGTGTACAACATGTATGACCCTGTTCACCTGTAGTGTGTACAACATGTATGACCCTGTTCATCTGTAGTGTGTACAACATGTATGACTCTGTTCACCTGTAGTGTGTACAACATGTATGACTCTGTTCACCTGTAGTGTGTACAACATGTATGACTGTTCACCTGTAGTGTGTACAACATGTATGACCCTGTTCACCTGTAGTGTGTACAACATGTATGACTCTGTTCACCTGTAGTGTGTACAACATGTATGACTCTGTTCACCTGTAGTGTGTACAACATGTATGACTCTGTTCACCTGTAGTGTGTACAACATGTATGACCCTGTTCACCTGTAGTGTGTACAACATGTATGACTCTGTTCACCTGTAGTGTGTACATGTATGACTCTGTTCACCTGTAGTGTGTACAACATGTATGACCCTGTTCACCTGTAGTGTGTACATGTATGACTCTGTTCACCTGTAGTGTGTACAACATGTATGACTCTGTTCACCTGTAGTGTGTACAACATGTATGACTCTGTTCACCTGTAGTGTGTACAACATGTATGACTCTGTTCACCTGTAGTGTGTACAACATGTATGACTCTGTTCACCTGTAGTGTGTACAACATGTATGACCCTGTTCACCTGTAGTGTGTACAACATGTATGACTCTGTTCACCTGTAGTGTGTACAACATGTATGACTCTGTTCACCTGTAGTGTGTACAACATGTATGAATGTTACAATACATATCTCTAAAGGAGCTTTTCTCTAAAGGAGCTTTTTCTCACATTCTTCAGCAGAAGTCTCCACTTCAGCAGCACTTACATACACCAAACTTTCCACTTTCATTCCTCTCTATATTCTCAAGCTTTGTACACATATATTTCATAACCCTTTCCTAAAGAAGAGTGAAAATTGATATATTTTATGGCTTAGATGGCAGTATTGTCTGATTTATGGAGTGACAAACCATTGACTCCAATATGTGAACAAATTAAAACAAGAACTTTGAACCTGCTTCATCCAATATTCACATTTCTGTTCCGGAAATGTAGCAAAAAAGCACAAATTTAACAAGATAATGCTTCATTTGCATATTTAAATATAACTTGTAATACAAAAACATATTGTCTTAATGTCCTGTAGTGGCTCACATTAAGGCGACAGGATTTGTGCAGTATAATCTACATTTATAATAATAATACTCTACAGAATTACACTCATTTATAAAATGCCTTATACGTTATAATGGCTTCTTTGAATGGGCTGATTCATAATGCACTCTCCTTTAGTGGCCTCGTCCTACTGCTACAAACTGTATATAATGTGTGAGTGCAAGTTAAGAAATCTGTAAGTGGCACTTGCTGTGCAGCGTAATGGAAACTGTGACTGGCACAATAGGGCCCGGCATCTGACTCATCTTCACAGAGCGCTTTCATTAGGAAGGAGGGCCGCTGAATGTGTCTGTGAGGGGGGGTTGCAGTTGACTCCACTATTATGTAAATATTCATGAACTATTTTCAACACTCGTGAGTTACTTTGGCATTCGAACACTCTTGTCTCGTTGTCGGCAGTTATTTATTTAGCATAACAAGAGTGTTTTATGGTCAGTGATGCGCTGTGTTTACTATGTTTTACATTAAAGCTGCACATCCAACTCTGCAGCTCCCCTCAGCAATTAAGTGTGTTGATAGCCTTTTAGCTCATTGTTTTGATTCTCCATCTGCAGCTATTCTCAGGGGGGGAAAGAAAGTTGTGATCAACCGGCTGTACGGTACGCTACAGTTGAAGAAACCGACAATATTTTAGTTGGTGGAGACCAAAACTAAGATTAAATACGATTTGTCAGGAGGCCAGAAACCAAACGAA
The DNA here is from genome assembly GCF_900634415.1 of Cottoperca gobio. Classification (NCBI taxonomy): domain Eukaryota; kingdom Metazoa; phylum Chordata; class Actinopteri; order Perciformes; family Bovichtidae; genus Cottoperca; species Cottoperca gobio. The sequence goes on from NC_041365.1 coordinate 20,051,977, forward strand.
TGCTAATGTGCTGGATGTGTAAATAGGCAAGTGTTGTGCATGATTAGCCGATAATATATCAGATGTTGTGATTTGTCATTTGTTGTGACATACTCAGATTATATTTTTCTGTAAATAGAATCTTAACAGTTATTTTAACACAACAGAACAGCTAATGTCACCAAAACGACATTTCTGACGGTTGGAGATTAACAGCGAGTTTGAAACAAAACAACTCGTTTACATTCAAACAATGAAACTAGTTGGTTAGGATTAGGAAGAAGATCATGGTTTGGGTCAGAAAAAGGTTTGTTATGTAACTTAAGTTATGTACGCAAGACAAAATAAGTCGACATGTTGACAGATTCTGCATTTATGAAACATTCTGGTTTCTCCATTTGTAGCCCGATTAGTATTGACCAATCAAATTCCAGCAGGCTTTGGTTGAATACAAACAGTTGATGCAGAAGAGGCCGAACACGTTGGCCAAGAATGAAATCTTGGAAGCTGTCAGCCGACAGTTGACAATAATTTATCTTTTTATCAGATGCTTGTGAAACAACCCGGACGAAGACGTCGTCTCGGAACTCAAGAATGAGTCTTATTCTTTGCTCCCGTCATAATAACTATGGAAACTGGAGGTCGCAGCCTAAACATTTTGAACTTTGCTGCGGTGATCCAGCTGACCAATAGATGACAGCGGAGCCAATCAGGAGGCAGTTGTAAGGACACACCACCTCCAATCATTGCTCCAGATAACGACTAATAAACTGCCGTTTAATCAGCTGATGGCGATTGACGCGGCCGTCAGCCTTTCATTAAAGATGACTTATTGGTCAGTTTTGACATTTAGAAACAAAGTGCTGGAGAGGCCCAAACGCAATTTTCTATTAACTTTAATTCTCAGAACACTTTTTCATTTTGATTATTGTTTGTAGCAAATATGGTGTTCATTAAAAAAGCAATTATGTTTTTGTCTGCCATTTAATAGGGTTTTAAAGAGCCGCTCACCCTGATTAACTTCATTAGTCTGAGTTTCAGGAAGAGCTTTACTAATGTTGTGTTTTATTGTTGTTTCAGAGGAACTCACTCAGTCAAGTCCAAAGTAAATACTTACAGTAATATAAACATTAATACACTAAATAAATATATATATATACACACATATTTTTATGGGTAAGTCCAGAGTAAACCCAGGCGCAGAACACTAGACTCTAGAAAAGGATGGTGCGAGAATAATGGCAGGCAGGCAGGCAGGCAGGCAGGCAGGCAGGCAGGCAGGCAGGCAGGCAGGCAGGCAGGCAGGCAGGCAGGAGATGAGCGACAAGTTATGCAGTGTTCCGGGGTAGTAGAAACAACAATTTGGTGATGAGTGGCTGGAAGACCGGGGTAGATAAACTGTGCTGGGATGAGTTGATTGTAGCCAGGTGAGCAGATTGGAGTTGATGGATTGAATGAGATCAGCTGCTGAAGTCTTTGACCGCGCCCATGCCACATACACACACACACACACACACACACGCACAAAGAGACAGGGAAAACATGGACAGGAAAACACTAGGGATACAGATGGGACCGTGACAGAACCCCGCCCCCCCTCAACGGGAGCCTCCAGGCGACCCACCAGGCTTGTCCGGGCAGACCAGTAACAAAATCCAAACCTATGTGACTCCACGGGCGACTAGGAACTGGGAGCGGCAGAAGCAAACCGGCAGCCCTTGCTGCGGGCGCAGACCATGCAGGCAAGAACAAAGGCCCAGGAATCAACCTCCATCGAAGACCACCAAAAGTGACGGCGAAGCAGGGAAAGTGTCCGGTTAACCCCGGGTGGCATGCAAAACGAGAGGCATGAACCCACTGAAGAACAGAATCTGGAACAAACAGACGGTTATTTGGACCATTACCAGGATCAGGTTGGTCCTTTTGAGCATTCTTGATAACTCCCTTTATCTCCCACGTAACAACGCCCACTATGCTGGAAGAGGGAACAATAGTAACAGGAGCGGCCGAATCCTGGTCAATGGAAAACAGTCTGGACAGAGCATCAGGTTTACCGTTCTTGGAACCTGGACGAAAAGTCAGTGTGAAATGGAACCTGCCGAAGAACAATGCCCAGCGAGCTTGCCGGGAATTTAGTCTCTTGGCGGATTGAATGTAAGCCAGGTTCCTGTGATCCGTCCAGACGATGAACGGCTGCTCCAACTCCAACGCCAGCTTAACCGCGAGTAGTTCCCTGTTGCCGACGTCGTAGTTCTGTTCAGCCCCAGACAGGCGTCTGGAGAAAAACGCACAAGGATGGAGCTTCTGGTCAGTCGTAGAGCGTTGGGACAGAATTGCCCCTACTCCAGAGTTGGAGGCATCCACCTCGACGATAAACTGCAAAGCTGGGTCGGGATGAATGAGGATCGGAGCTGACGTAAACCGTTTCTTCAGCTCTGTAAATGCACCCTCAGCCTGAGGAGTCCATGAGAAGGATGCTGCCGGGGATGTAAGTTGATTAAGGGGTCCGGCAACCCGGCTGTAGTCCCTGATGAACCGGCGATAGAATTTAGCGAAACCCAGGAAACGCTGGAGCTGCTTCTGAGTGGTAGGTTGGGGCCACTGAGCCCCTGCTTGAACCTTTTCTGGATCCGTCCTGACCTACCCCTTCTCGATAATGTACCCCAGGAAGTCCACCGAATCCACATGAAACTTGCATTTCTCGGCCTTCACAAACAATTTATTCCCCAGAAGCCTTTGGAGAAGTTGTTGCATGTGTTGTACATGCTCCTCCAAAGTGCAGGAAAAAATCAGGATGTCGTCCAGATAGACAAATACAGAACGATTCAGCAGGTCTCGGAGGACATCGTTCACTAGAGTCTGGAAAACGGCGGGTGCATTGGTGAGTCCAAATGGCATCACCAGGTATTCAAAATGACTAAGGGGGGGTGTTGAATGCAGTCTTCCACTCATCCCCCTGCCGTATGCGGACCTAATGGTAAGCGTTCCTGAGGTCGAGCTTGGAGAAGATGATAGCTCCATGTAATGGCTCGAAGGCTGAATTGATGAGGGGCAGGGGATACTTGATCTTAATAGTAATGTTGTTCAGACCCCGATAATCAATACATGGCCGAAGCGATTTGTCCGGATGTAGACCTCCATGGCCTCTCACTCAGGTCGGGACAGGTTGAATAGGCAGCTTGAAGGTTAGAGGAGCGCCGGGAAGAGTGTCAATGGCACAGTCGTAAAGTCGATGAGGAGGCAGAAACAGGGCCCGCTGTTTACTAAAGACCTCTCCCAGGTTATGATAAACAGCAGGAACTGCAGACAAGTGTACTGACTCGGGTTTGGATGTGGGTCTGGTGCAACCCGCTGGGGAAAGTGCAGACTGCAGGCAGGAGGAGTGACAAAAAGAGCTCCAGCTCTTGACTTTTCCAGTTAACTAGTCTATGTGGGGGTTGTGCAATTTCAACCAAGGCTGGCCTAGTGCTAGGGGTGTGTGGGGAGAAGGCATAACATGAAACCTTATCTCTTCATGGTGGTTGCCTGACAGGATGAGATGAAGTGGTTCATTGATATGAGTGACCTGGGCCAGGAACCTTCCATTCAACCCTCTAGCAGATAGGGGCGTTGACAGAGGTTGAGTAGCGATATCAGCCGAGACCACTAATTGGGTGTCCAGGAAACTCTCATCTGCTCCAGAATCAACCAGGGCTGGCAGGGAGATAGCTTGATGGTTCACCAACAATGTGGCCTGCAGGGGTCTTCGGTCTTGTGGGGCAGAAGAAGTGGTCTTGGACAGGAAAACTCTAGGGATACAGATGGGACCATGACACATATATATATATATATATCATATATATATATATATATATATATATATATATATATATATATATATATATATATATATATATATATATATATATATATATATGTATATATATATATATGTATATACACATATATATATATATATATATATATATATATATATATATATATGTATATACACATATATATATATCATATATATGATTGTTTGCACTTTTTGTAAGTCGCTCTGGACAAAAGCGTCAGCTAAATGAACTGTAATGTAATGTAATATATATACATATGATATATATATATATATACATATGATATATATATATGTGCGCATATATACTGTATATATATATATATACATATGAGAACAATTTGCCCTCACCACATGCAGCCATCACTTAGTGTCACATTGGGTGCAGTTAGTCGCAGGTATAAATAAAGTCAACTCTCAGCGTCTCTCTGGGTGATGGGGGGGGGGGGGGGGGGGCAGCTGGCATGTATGACAGTATCACAGCTGGGCTCCAGTTTCAGACCTCCAGTCTTATTAATGTTTCTTTCGGAGCAGTTTATGGCAGGATGATGATGATGATGAGCATCTGCTCACAGATCACCACTACAAGTTACAAGTTCTCTAGAAATTAACATTGTGTTTTCAACAAGCTGATCCTGCAGCTGCAGGTGTGTTTAGTCCTCTATGAGTGACTGTGCAGCCTCAGTTTAAAGTGCAGGCTTCTCATACAGCAGCTACTGCTAATGTTACCACAACTACCACTGCACCTGCGTTGACCACTCCAGCTGCTGCTACATTTTTAATGACACTGTTTCTGTTCCACACACTCAAAGACATTCGGTGCAAGATTCTACTGCTGCCTTTTTGCAATGTCTACACCGTCTACTGCTCATGCATACTACTACTACTACTATTAAAGGTTACAAATACCGGAACTACTGTCGTGGATATTTATCGCTCACAACATTGTGGTATGAAACAGAGAGGAATCAATAAAGCACAGACACAGATATAGTTGATTAATTATTATTTCGTTGCACAACAAACAATAATAATGGGAACACTACCTGCTTCCAAGCACAACCGCGTAGTGTCCCTCAGACAAAGACAATCTTGCCCCTTATATCGGAGCTGCACGAACCCTGTCGCAACATACATCGATCTACTTCCATTGCCTCAAACTTCATGGCACCAAGGTAATCTATTCCAGATGTTGATTTCGCTTATCTTAACACTACTTTTACAAGGATATTTAATAATGATGCAGCTCCTGAGACTTGAGCCTTTAAATCCCTTTTTACTCCATATTCTTTTCCATTATACTATTTACATTTCCTTCAAATGTTATTTTGTGAATATGTGGGATTTCCTTTTTATGTCGAGAGAGAAATAAATATGTATAATATTTGTCAGAAGATAAGGTGCAGCTTGAGGTTAGTAGTGAACAGATGATCAATGTATTATTTGTTCTCTGGTGATTTATTCTGCTGTCACTGTGCACGTCCACAATCGTAGCACGACATATCTTAATACACATCTTTGCACCATTTTTACTGTCCCACATTTAATTAGTTTCCACAAACAGCTCGTAGTTGAGTCCAAATTGTTTTCTTTATCTTTGCAGCAGGTTTCAGCTGCACGAAGATGCTTTCGATTCTTTTCACTTTTAGCGCTCAAAATAATTATTTGGAAATGCATTGATGGAGCGCAGAAGAAAGAATATAGTTTTGTTATCTCTAAGAAGGAAGATGACGTGTAAGACCTCAGCAGGTGAGAGCACAAGGTGATGAGAGAGAGATCAAGTAACTGCAGTAATATTAAGAATACTGAAACATATCGTTCATGTAAGTTGTTGGTGTTTCATGTAATGATGGTGGTCATTGGTCATTTCAGTAAATTAGAGTTCAGATACTCTGCAGGCCTTCGCTCCGACACGCAGCTCATGCATTTGGCCTCACACTTGACTTACAGGCATTGTGGTTAAAGGATAAACCGGGTAATATTCCAGACCATCCTCTCCGACCAAACTGGACGTATAGGTCGCCTGTCTGCTTATTACGACCCATATTTACGTTAATTGGTGCGGCGACCTTTAGTGGTCGAAGTAATTATGTCAGGAGCAAAAGAAGAAGTAAGGTGACGTAGTAAAAACAGTGACTAAGTCTGCAGAGGGAGGAGGTCAGGGTGGAGGAATGTGTCGACCGAACACATGACTCGCTGTTTATATCCTGTAAAAACAAAACTCAACGTTGACTTGTTTTATTTTACGTGAAAGAAAAACGTGTTGAACCCAAACTAAGATCTTTTGTTTCACTTCACAACGTTCACCACGTGTTTAAACTGCGTCCGTTTCACAACGAGGTCATGTCCTGTGTGTCGCTGTGGAAGTGAGGTTTGATGATGCCATGTGTGCTCAATGTCAACAAATCTGTGAAAAGTCCGTCTGTCAAAACGTTCCCGGACGTACAGTTTCATTTTAAAAATATGCTAAATGACTTCCTAAACCAGCTGAGCACTTCCGTTTTTAAGTTTTAGAAAAGGAAGGAATTGTGCGTTCATTGGGGACTATTTTCAGCTGCGGATTGATACACATTTGTTGCTCTATTGTTAGTATTAACAGCAGCAGAGGAGTGTTTGTAGGACTGAGTCACAACAAGCTACAAGGTTGATTGTAATTAATTGATTAATTGATATTGGAGGAATAATACATCAGGATTCATAGAGTCTGTTTTAGGATCAGAACTGTTGGTTTATTTGTTTTCTTGAGGTTTGCTGACGATAATAAAAAGTATAAAACGTCACCAGACTCATCCTTTAATCCTTTGTGTTTTTCATGATTCACAAGTTGGCAAATGTGTAAATCAGCTGATGTGTTAGTTTATAATCACAAGTCTCCAGGATGTATTCAACTAGACAGCAGATTTAGAAACGTCTTAATGACCCGACTCCATTTTTTAAACATTGTAATTTGAACTTTGCAATCAGCAAGAAGAAGCACTTGTTCTGAAGGAGTTGTTCTCAAACTAATTAATGCAATTCCTGTCTTTTAACTGCATTTCCTTCTTATTCAGTGTTTCCATTCAAATATTCAATTCCTGTACATTTTGCAGTAAAACTCTGACTGTCCACTGAACTCTTCTCCCTCGTGTTAAGAGTATGATAATGTATAACAGCGTCCTGGAACAGACTCAGCCCGCTGCAGTAAATGCATCCACTTCACAGAACATGAATATTACAATGGCTCTCGTTGCTGTAGCCTAGAAACAACAGCGGCTCCACATCCACAGCTCCGTGCAGACGTCTCTTTTTAAGTGTTGCCTGGCAAACTGCAGGGCAGGCATGGTGCATTAGTTCCCCCCTGATAAAAAAGTCCTCATCTTCAACAACACTGTCTGACTTCAAAAATGGAGAAAGCGCTCCTCAGAGTGACCTCTGCAGGGCGAGAGAGTTCATTTCAAAATGTCCTGCCGCCAACTCATTTTAGTAACGTGCACATTTGAATCAATTAAATAAACTGTAACTCAATTCGCTGAAGCTTCATTCTGTATTTTGGAGATTAAAATGCAGGAATGTGGTTTTGATTGTGGAGTGTAAAGAGAGAAACTCAGTGCTCCCTTCACTGCCTGAAATAAATCTTTATGACGTAAATGCATCATCGTAAGTCGCGTCACACTGATGCAATACACGTCTCCTTTTAGGGGGAAACAGAAGAAGTGAATGCATTCATGGAAACTGGACCAGCTCTCACCCAAAACCCCTTTTTCATTTAGAATCACTTGTTGTAGTGAAGCTCTTTGGTCACACACCAAACCTCAGAGAGATCCGAACATGTAATGAAAGCAGAGCCGGATCAGGAGAAGTCTCTTCAACTCTCCGAACTCCTGAGCCCAGAGGAGCTGTCCCTTCAGCACCACAGAGCCTCGTCATCCTCCATATCTGCAGGCTGAGAGAGGAAACCTTAAACCCGTTAACTGTCACACTTTCAAAGTGGAATCATAACGTCTTCCAGCTGCAACACAGATGGTGTGTGTGTGTGTGTGTGTGTGTGTGTGTGTGTGTGTGTGTGTGTGTGTGTGTGTGTGTGTGTGTGTGTGTGTGTTTAAACAGTGTGCGTGCGCTACGTCATCCTCCAGTTGTTCTTTAGTATGAATCCAAATATCCTCTCGTGAAGCACAACTCCCCTCGGACCAGCGAGAGACTACTGCAACATGTTGCTTTAAAAACTTTATCTTAAGACTCAAGAGAAAAGCTCGTGGCGGCTCTGGATGTGAACATGTGCTCTCGCTATATTGTTGCCGTTTTGTTACCTCTCAAATGTAATTGTCCTCATAATAAACCATGTTCTGTTGCGCAACAGCTGTATTACACCATAGTGAGAAGCACCTGTAATGGTTATCGGGTTTGACTGAGGCTCACCTAAAGAAACGGACACTTACCTATAGTGGTTATAACCGTGATGGCAAAGTAAAATGACCCTGCGAATTTCCACTGCACCCCGGCTCTGTGGGGCTCTGCCTCCATGATGATGGTCTCCAGTTTGCGATAATCATCCTCGCTGATGTTATATTTCCCCTGGAGACGCTTCTCCTCGGCTTCCAGCTGCTCTTTTTCCCGCATCTCGAAGTCGGACTCCAGGGCGTCAAACACGGCGGCCCCGACGAGCAGGTATGTAAACGTGCAGATGATCAGGGACAAGGTCCGCACGTTTTGCCGCTTCATGGCCAACAGGAACCGGCAACCGAGGGGCTCATGTCCCCTCGGATTCCCCGGGAAGGCGCAGCAAGCGTGGGGAAAACCGTGTGGACAGCGCCTGGAGGTGGAGGCGCAGAAAGGAGCGCTCCGGTGACGGTGACCGCGGTGGTCGCCGGAGTCGGAGCAGCGGTGGAAATCCGCCGCCTTGTAGTGATCCCGGTGACAGAACCCCAGATCCTGCTCCTGGTTCGCGGAGAGACACAAGAGACTGCTCGATCGCCTGAACCAGGAGCCCTGCAGCCGAAAGACCCTGCGCAAGACCTGCCCAAACCAAGTCCTCCCGGTGCGCAGTGCCATCAACAAGCTGCTTCCAGGATCGCCTGTTGGTCTCTGCGCTCCTCGTGTGAACTACACTGATGTGAATAAATTGTTCCAAACAAATAAATGATCGGATCCTTGTTTCTTTCTTTTCTTTGATGCTCCACTCACTTTGATTTAAAATGTCCTAAAACAAGACATCGTTCCGCCTGTCTGGAAGTTTCAGCTGAACACCAACCTGTTCATTGTAACCTCATCAGCACGCGGGCTATTTTTATCAGCCTGTTCCCCAAATACAAAAAAAAGAAATCCAGTTTCTGTGAAATCCTCAAATCTTGCTCGCAAACAGCGGAGGACATCCTCATTAGAAATGTGCTGAGTCGTCGGTAACACCGGAGGGTCACAGAGTGCGGAGGAACATCACGTTTGGAAATGTTACTCACACAATGCTCAGATCAAACATCTTATTTCTCCTTTCAGTGGATTTATTCCTGGATCCACCTCACCACTTGTTAGAGGAATACAATCCAAGCATGCAACAAATCATCTTCGACAGCAGGCTCCATCGCAAAGTAGAGTTTCCCCAAATGTAAATGTGTTATAGGATGAGTAGAGGATTAAAAACAAAGATACTTCTGAGCTCGAATAAGCAAAATTCATTTAAAAAAATAAATAAAAGCTACCGCGCACTCCGTGCCCGCAGTGGCTCCGTTGCGCACATCCAAACCTCCTCTCCCGCACTGTCTGCTGATGACTTTAAAGTGATTTTGAAAAAAAGAAATGCATGTGTTATCCCTCGTCGTGAGGGGGCCTCTGTGTTGACCATGCGTGTCACGAACTGCTCGTATTTTGAAGGCTCCACATGTTACGTCTCCACACTCTCCAGACTCTGATCGGTGGGCGTCGCTCCTGCTGTCTCTCTGTGTTTCTCTTTTTCCAAGTGTCACGATTCATCCAACATTGTGACCTGAGTGTCTGTCTACACGTGGAAGCTTTCTCTCCGGGAAATATCTGCTGGGGAACAACTGACCGCATACCCCCTCGTCTCCACACGCGCGCGCGACCTCCCACAATGACCACTCCTACTCATTACATTGGACACAGAAGGTTTACTGAGACTCAGATGGACACATTAGTGCTTTTTACATTCAGGCAGCACAGACTGCTGCGCTGTCCGCGGTGCTGAAGGCTGCAGGACTGATGCACTGCTGCGTGAGAGTTATAGTGCACACACGCTGAGGGTGCATGCAACAGGGAGGAGTAAATATACACACATTTCTATACACAGTCCACCCTGAGAGAGAGAGAGACACACACACACACACACACACACACACACACACACACACACACACACACACACACACACACACACACACACACACACTCAGAGGTCAAACATGCTGCAGGTTCACGGAGTACAAACTAGCAATTTGAATAATTGCAAATAGTTTTGAATATGTTAGTAAGTACGTAACACCTTTTTTTTATCTTATATACATATATATATATATGTATCTAATATTTAAGATTTATAGTCAACCTGACATGCATAGTTCATATAAGTTTATATTGTTGTATCCCAAAGTAGGGATGAAGAAAACCTCCCAGCATGCACTGGTGCAACAGAGAAACAGAGCAGCTGTAAAACTTCTTTACAAACCTAGAAATGGATATTTTGGTCTCATAATTGATATTTCTAAACTCAAAAGGCCTCCAGAATAGATGTCCATATGTGGCCCTCTCGTTACAGATGTTGCACAGGTAACACAGCGTACAGGAAGTTCACACACTCATTATATTAGGTACCAATATAGAATGGAAAAACATCTTTCTATGGAACAATACAATTCTGTAAATATTTAATGCCAGTGACTAATCTCCGCGGTCCATTACCCCGTCGACCTGATGAGAAATGCTCGGCTACTTTTCTTACTTTCACTCGGAGATAATTAGAGAATAAATCCATAAAATCATATCCGGACTGCCCCGGTGGAGCGTGGGCCAAAACCTCAACGATGTAGCTCCTACTTTCAAATGTATTACCCATTATGTTAATTTCACTTTATACATTTTAGTCCCACAGTCTGATATTAAAGGTGCAATGTGTACAATATGGACAGAGTGTTGTAGTTTTTGACATCTCATGAGGACAAAAGTGAAAAAAAGCAATTGTTATTATTATTTTTGGTTATTTAAGTGACGTCTGGTCTTCATATTGTTGAATTTTTAGTTTTTTTATTGTCACATATATATATAACAAATCTATATTTAAAAAAAAAATATATATATATATATATTTCCTCCAGAGTGAACTGAGTGATAAGAAAAGCTTTTATCAACTTCTATGAAATACTCTGTTGTGTTTTGTTTCTTAGTCTTTTTAGACACACTGACGTCATCTCTGTTGTACACTGTCCATCTTCTCCATGAAAACACACACACACACACACACACACTCACACACACACACACACACACACACACACACACACACACACACACACACACACACACACACACACAGGAACACGCTCAGTGGAGAAGCTGAGTGCAGGCTGTAGCCAAGATGTCAGCCGCAGTGTTTCATAAATGCAGCCATTTAAGAGTCTAAACAGCTCCACTAATCAGCCGCGTCTGGATCTGGAGTCGCTCTATATTTATATTTAGCTCCTCTTTTCTCACATCTCGACTCCCCGCTCAGCCCACCTCCAGAACTCCGAACGCATTTCTGGAGAAGCTCAGAGAGAAAAGTTTAATAATGGAAAGCGCTTAGATTAGTCTCCATGGCACTGAAACCAAACTTACAGTACGAACGCTCTGCACACACACACGCACACGCACACACACACACACACACACACACACACACACACACACACACACACACACACCTTTCTGCAGGGACATCAAGGAGGACTGAGATGAGAGACGTTGGAGCTTCAGCTGGATGTATTGACTGTCAGCTTCTCTGAAGCACTCGCCACAGTCTGGAGATAAATCTTCTTCCTGTTGTAGTGTGTGTGTGTGTGTGTGTGTGTGTGTGTGTGTGTGTGTGTGTGTGGCACCGCATCACACATCCATACCGGCGACACTAACAAGGTGTGTGATGTACGACTTCACAGCTAACAATAGAAATACAGTAAATCAGTTGATACAGACTCGTGACCAGAAGGGTTCCAATAACAATGACATTAAGTGTTTCTTTAAATAAAGTTTATACTTTATGGGATTCCTTCATCGATGTCTCTGTATGATATAAGAGAGCAGGGTTGGCTGTACATTAAACATTATTTCTGGGTGACTACACAAACGGTTTTATATCAATGTCCTCACATTTTACTGTTTGCTTAGAGAATTAGCATTTAAATATTCTCACTGACTGATTGACTTTCTTTTGTTTTGCATATCCTGAGAAAACTTGTTTTGTCACAATTCTTTACATTTCTAAAGCTCAACCACGTGTCACGGTGTTCACTCCCCCACCCTCGCGACAGATAAACCCACCTGTTATCATTTAATGAGAGCAAACCCCATCCGCAGAGGACAAGGACATTTGAGTTAAGATTATTTACCCAAACATTATATTTATCTTCATTGCCACCAAACATAATAAAGATATTTGTGGTAACTTCTTTGTTTGGTATGTGTTGTGATAAAAGGTGCACATTGTGACATGGACGGTTTCATTTCATGGGGACTTTAACTGGGGGGAAACTCTTAATAAGCTGCACTCTCATTTTAGAGTTGAGCTTTATTTCATATTCAGCAGCTCGTGTGCAGCGTGAGATAGCGTTGCAATTAAGTCAGGAAGTCACAGTGGATCAGTAAACATGCAGCAGGAAGACGTTTCTCTGGCGGGGGCCACAGGCGACAGTGAAAGAGCAGCGCAGGTGTCAAACCGCTCGTCTTTCTCCAGCACACACCCTAATCCCCCCGCAGCCCCGACACCGCTCCACTCCCGAGACCATTTACATATCAAGGTTGCAGATATGAACGGACGTGACTTTCCACTCAACACCGAAAGACGGGAGAAAAGGGTTTTAATTGAACTCTTGCAGATTCATTTGCATGACTGTGTTCCTGCAGTGACACCCCTGCACTGTGTTCAGGGGGGGTTGCTCAGCCGCTAAACGAAAGGCTCTTGTTTGCACTCAAACGCCTCATTTTCCTCCCTGTTCTCAGCGCCTGATATCAAGCGGGGAGGAAATGCATCAGCACAGATTGATGGATGATTGTTGGGCTGATTACCATCAGAATTACAGGTGTGCTGCAAGGTAATGAAGGTTGGTGGCTAATAATGCGCTGGGGATTTTGTGATAAGAAAGCTCATTTAAACTCGAGATGAGATGCTCAGTGTTTTCTGGATGTCCTCATTTCTGGGGAGGTCAGCTTATTGTTTGGGGGGCTGGCAATCTGAGACACAGCGAGGCTGCGGATGTCCCTGTACTTCTACTCATGAAAGACTTTAGATACATTAAAGCTGCTGAGAAGGTAATTCACTGGTAGAAGAAGAACTCAAGAACTTCACGTTAGTACAAAATATAGTTAAGAATACTCAGATATAAGTCTTGCATTTCTAATTCCAGTGATCAGTTATCTGTCTTCATGCTTGGAGATAAGAATAAAAACGGACATATAGTTTATTACGACGCATATTTACGTTTATCGTGAGGTGGCGCCCTCTTGTGGCTGTAGTAATTACGAGGGGAGTCAGGTGACGTAATATAAGGAGTGATAGAGTCTGATAGGGTGGAGGTTGGGGTGGATGGGTGGGACAAACTGATTTATTTAACTTCCGTAAGTTACTTAACCTATAAATACAACTTACGTTCGTACTCTAAGTTACGTAACAAACGTACTTATTTTAACCCAAACCACAATCTTTTCCTCAACCTTACAAAGTTTCAATTCGCAGCGTTAACCACGTGTTTAACTCTGTGACTGTTTCACAACGTGCGCCGGTTGCCGTTACTCTCCCACGATCATATATGTTGTTTCCGGAGTTATTGGCGAACAACTTATTCTGTCATTTCGAAAATTCCCAAAGATTATAAGCAGAAAGCTAGCATTACAAACCTACAGATGTTACATTGGACTGATGTCACATGTTTACAAATATTCAACCTTCACCGATTAAAATTAGTAAAAAGTATTTTGCAGCTAAAGATATATATTTTTGGTCACAGATTTTAGTTGCAGTACCACCGTTGGCCACTGGGATAAACTAGCAACAAGCCCGACTCACCGCGTCGTATCGAGTTCTCTTCAGAGACCCACACTTTCCAGATGCACTACTGTAAGAGTTGAGTCCAGCAGTTTAGGGAACTTGGCCCACACTAAGGAAATACAAGTATTTGATTTAATGTTTATTTGTTAGCGTTTGTGTTTTGTTCACCACTCGTGTGTTCTGATGGTTAAACAGTAAATGTTCCTGTTTGTCAATGAGTTTACTTATTAAGTTTTTACCACTTTTAGGCTCCCACTCACTGCTTTGCTTCAAACCTGCATCCTCAGTCCCACCTACTTACCCCCCAACAGTGAAGTTATCCCATATTAATTGTAAAATCGAACAATTTAAAAAAATGTTTTATACTCGAACAGTAATCGTTATCAGTCTGTGACGCTTCAGACCAAACTAAATAATAATAAGTACAAACACTGAGTGTTGGTGAATCCCTGACTTTAGTGCGTACTTCATTGTACTTTCATTTCTCTACTTCCTCTGCACAGAGACGCGTCCGTGCCAGGATTTAATGAGTGTGAATAAGGTGAATCTAAGCTTCGATAAAGGAGGAGAGGACACTCGTAATCGCAGCCCTGCTTTTGTCATTTAGGTTTATAAAGATGGAGTTATCTTAAGGGTCAGTAAACAATATGCAGAAGATATTTACATTTAAAAAGTTAGTTCATGTTATTCTCTGTTGGCCTGTACTGACAGCAGCACACACACACACACACACACACACACACACACACACACACACATCCACACACACACACTTCTTAATCAAATAAATAGATAAACAAACTAATACGCGCGGCGGGCATGACTTTGGGATTGTTTTGCGTTGTATGCATAACTGATGAACTCTGTGGATTCACTGATGTATTATTCAGATATGTAAACCAGCACGTTTACTACGAGTGGAAAAACTGTTTCTGCTGAACTTCAAACGCGACCTTGACGGGGAAACAATACTACAATCAGGCTCGTCACTTCTCAAGCTTCTACTGGAGTCAAACAAGCTTATATCACAAATTCCAGTTTGTTGAATACAGACTTATGTTGAAAGAAATGTACAAAAACTATTGTTCCATAAATACGAGCTCATTCCTGGTGGAAGGTTTGTGGTCAGCAGTGCGAATAAGATCATGTCACGCTGCCTCGTGTTGACTGTAAGTCAGGGACGTCAAACATGCGGCCCGGGGGCCAAAACCGGCCCGCCAGAGGGTCCAGTCCGGCCCTGCGGGACGACTTTGCAAAGTGTAAAAATGAGTTGTTTTGATCATAAAGTAAAATACTGTTCCAGATACCTGAGACGAAATGTGTTGTGCCTTTGTAGACACACTGATCTGTACGTTGTAATGCCATGTGTAAATGATAAACTGATACTATTGTTGAAATTGGCCCCTGAACTAAAATGAGTTTGACACCTCTGGTGTAAGTCCTCTTTCAAAGACCCAGCGCCTCAGAAAGCACCGGACAAAGTATGAAGATGGACTTCATATTTCATACACTAATGTTTGAAAACTCAAAGCAAGTGTAACGAAAAGTGTCTGCAGGTGAACTGCAAGGTCTCAGCGGACAGCAGCACGCTGTTCAGTCCCTCATCTCTGGATAAATAAATGTTCAAAATGATTATTAGTCAGCAATGTTGTTTTCCGGTAATCACTGTTTATGGATTATGGCGTGAGTTAATGTCAGACTTGAGCTTCCCAAAATGCCGAGGTGATAAAGGTCAGCGCAGCAGGCAGAACATGAACACAGAATCATAAGGCTGCTGATAGACACATGCAAGTAGCTGGAATAATGTGAGAATAAACAAAAGGTTGCTTCTTTTAGCTTTTATTTACAACGATTATGTGTCGCACGTAATGATGCTAATGTAAGACAGTCAGGTTCAATGTGGAGGCAAGAGAAAAGATCCAAAGAGCAGTAGAAATAAATATAATGTATTTGTACAGAACTGCTTATATATCTAGATAATCACATTTCCAGTGTGGGGTTTTTCAGCTTCTCTTCTTCCATCAGTTTCCTGCCCAGGAACGTTATTTCTTCTTACTCTCTTTCAGTAGAGATTTTATTATCCGAAAGACAAAGTAACGAAAGTCTCCACAGAATAAATTAGTGCTTAATCGCACCACAAACTAATTACTTGCATTTCATGTCCTCGCTACGATTCATTGCAACTAGTCTAGCTAGCTAGCAGGTTAGCTAAAACAACGCAAACTGGAAAATGTACAGTTATTTCAAGGAGACGCAATTGTAGCATCCATCCCTATCTCACGATTGAACATTCAAATCACACTGCATCTCTTTTGTGGACAAATAACAAACTTAACTTATGTATAAAATGTAAGTTACGTAACAAATGTAAGTTACGTAACAAATGTACTAATTTCTACCCAAACCACAATCTTTTTCTGAACATAATCAAGCAGTTTGGTTTAAATTCACCACGTGTTTCAAACTGCGACGTTTAAAAACTTGCCTGTAGATGAAGTTTAACTCGTCTGAAGAATTATAAAGGAAGTGATAACTGATGACTGATAACGGCCATTTAATGGGCCGACAACATTGAAAATGGGTGTTTCAGAGCAGGGTGGTGCAACACAGATAATAAAATAGATTATTGAACTGATTTAGGTCCGAGCCTTTCAGATGTTTTCCAAAAGAAGGAGAAGCGCCCCAAACAGCCGCCTGTATACATGTTAGCTGCATCATTAGCTCAATGGAAAGGTGAGCACTAACCGTGCCAGTTTGTGCTCTTGCAGTCTACTGTAACCTTTAACAAAATTATATTTACATGGGATTCAATTCATAAGAACATTGTATTTACAGGCAAATACCCTCCATCCTTCATTTAGAGCTCAAATGATGGGGCCACCAGGCCTTCAGGCCCCGGCCTGCTGCGGGGGGTCCAGGGCTCGGATGTGCACACTGGGTAGAGTGAACCAGGCTAAAGGAAGCTCTCGTCCAGCACTGTCGTCCTGAAACTTTATGTTAAGGTAGAAATCTCCAGTGTAGAGGAAGAGCACGGCCCCCACACAGACAGAGTTCTCTTTGGGTTTCACCTGATGATGGACAGACAGACAGACAGACAGACAGCAGTAAGTATGGTGTGTAGTATGGGAGGTTTGAAGCTGACTGTTGCTTTTATTAAAAGGTATCAACAAGTTTCCTCCTTCAGTGGAGAACAATTCCCAACATTTAGTTGTTTTGCACATTCGGGAATACGAGGAACTCATTCATTGCTTTCATCTGCTGTTTAGACTCTAAGCTCTTTGTTCTGGCATCGCCCGGCGTTTAATCGCTTCTGGCTTGTTCAACAATCAGGAGTGAGAATGTGTCACAGACAAAGACTTCTCTGAAAACGTCCTTTTTCATTTAAAGATCGCAACCGTGACCTTTAAAGGACCATTCCTGTGTGTTTGTGTGTCTTTAGCTTACTTTGCTGAGAACGCTCTAGTATAGTTTGTTTGTTTAAATGTTATTCTGGTCTGTTGGACATTCACTGGTTTCAACGTAAGTCACAATTATACAAAGACTTGAGTGATTAATCCATCAAAGCGAACGTTATGTCTGCCTCTGCCGTTCCCTGAGGTACAATAATGAGTATGTGATAGCATTTACTGCAATAAAAGACAATGTTATTATAATTTGTAAGAAACTAAAAGCAGTCGTGATTTCGTCATAAATCATAAAGTGTTTTTGTTATGCGTTTGAAATTCTTAAATGTACATGGAGCATGGTCACCAGTTCATCAAATATACATGGTTTGGTTAAATGGGCTACATTTAGCAAAACTCTGGCATGTGGCGTTAAAGGGCCAGTACCAAATATTTAGGATACCAAGCCGAGCTATTGCTTCGCTTTTACTACTGTTGGTAATATTGAGGTGACACTTTAAAGGGGCAGTTCATCCCAAAATCAAAGATACATATTATTCCTTTTACCAGTAGAACAATTTATCTATCTGGATAGTTTTGGTGTGAGTTGCTGAGGGTCGGAGATATTGGGCGTAGAGCGGCAAACAGTCCCTTTAAGTCCCCTTAATTAGTATTTATAAGCAGTATTTCAATATTTAATCCCTATAATGTAACTATAACTCCTCAAGTGGAGGCTGGTGCTCAAATACATATTGATTGACAATATAGTAAAACACTAGTAATAAAATAAAACATTTTCACAGGAGAAGTTCTAACTGTTGACGATTACTGTACATTATTAAACACTTAAAGTGACACCACGACATATAGTGCTGCAGCCCCGACTGACCGTGTCAATGTAGAAGGTGTTGGAGCCAATGAAGGTGACCGCGTCCTCCAAATCGTAGTTCTGGACTCCGTTCTGGAAGTCCTGATAGGGCACCACGGTCAGAGCCAGGGGGCCCACTGAGTTCTTGCTCATATTGGTCAGCTGTACCTCCAGGGTCACGGCTTCACCCGCTTTACAGTCGGCAATGACATCGCAGTCACATGGCTTCCCGTCCACCAACACATCTGGAAACAGACAAAAGAAAGGGAAAAGGGATTAGCACGACCGCAGCGGGGATTTTGGAATTTGGCAGAAGCAGGAATTAAGAGCTTTTTTTGGTCATTGACTGGATTCCGAACCATTAATGGCCGATCATACGGCTTCTGCTGGAGGATCAATAGGCTCGGTTTGTCCCAAAATACATTTGACTGACATCAGTGGAGAGTGCTGGAGCTGTGGGAATTAAACTGAATTCCCTCCTGTTAATCTCATACATGACTAATTTCCGTTAAGAAAGGACGGAACGAGATTGTTGGAACAATCCCAACGTACAACACACACACACACACACACACACACACACACAAGTACATTTCTCTCTCCCCCTCTCCTTTCATAACTGACCAAGGAACGCTGAGTGAGTTCAATTCCACTAACGTGTGGCCAGTCGCACCTGATGTGGCCCATTTGGCTCAGGTACAGCGGGAGACACGATTTGTTTTGAACCATGAGCTCAGTGAACTTGTTATTGGCGGACTGAGGAGGAGACTGACTCCAAACACGGGGGATTCGGGGGAGCCCGAAGAGATCACCCGAGTAATGACTCCGCTGAGAATACAGGCGGCCTACGAACACAAACACAAACCGGTTGTCATACGCTTTCTAGTGTCACGCCCGCAGCTGTGATAAACACTGTGAGTCAGATCCTGTGTGACAGCCTGATGAAAGAGCCGAGCTGCGTTCGGTGCCGCTGGTGTGCCGAGCTGTTGCGTGCAGCGAGTAGTGGGGGTCGAGGGGGGGAGTATGAAGATAGTCAGACCATCCAGCAGGAGGGATGGCGGGGGGGTGGTGAGGGTGGGTGTGGGCGGCTGATGGCGTGCCGTCACAGTCAGTGAGAGAGCCCCGGGGAGGCTGGAGCTACAGGAGGGTGACATTCAGCTCCACGTCTATATTAAAAACTCTCTTCACTCAACAGCAGCAGCGGCAGCAGCGGCAGCAGCAGCGGCGGTAGCGGCGGCGGCGGCAGCGGCGGTAGCGGCGGCGGCGGCGACGGCGGCGACGGCAGCAGTAGCAAATTCTGAGGTTTTTTTCAGGATATTACCCTCCCACCACTTTGTAATTATTTTTATTTTATACCTACAACGGCCCAAATACCCAGTTCTATGTTTACATGTTCCTTGATCTGAAATAAAAATGAAAAAAGATTTATAATCTTCAATGTTCTTACATTTCCACTTCTGGTAAGAAAACAATAAGACCGCTACGATTCGAGAAGTTTGACGTCATATTTCTCAAACGTTTCAAATGATACCAAGCCTTAAACATGAGCCGTGAGGTCACAGTTGTGATTATACAACATCCACATCGTTATTAAGTGCTGCTGTTTATTGCCATTCACCAGTTCTGAAGACGCACGTGTTTAAACGGCCGTTTCAGTCTCTGTAGTCGTTATTTTTCATTTAATTAAAAACACTGTAAAGTGAATAAAACTATCACAATAATTTATCATTTATTGTTGCGGAAAGTTCTGCAATATCACATGTCATTTTGACAAATAGCGTTTACATCTATTACAAACTGAGAACATCTTTTAAGTTTCAGTTCTATCTGGATTATTCTTGCTGCAGTTTTCAACGTTCTTATAGTTTCATGCATTTTAAATCAATCGCAATATGCTCAACGTGGAAACTCTTGTCTTGACGGTCTGATTAAAATCAGCTGTTAATGTTGTGAATTAAAACAAACTGCTTGTTTAGGTTCACAGGAAAAGATCATGGAACAGCCCCGAGAGGTCACTGCCAGAAAGTGATCCAGCTTACCGATAGATGATACATACAT
Organism: Cottoperca gobio; assembly: GCF_900634415.1. Lineage (NCBI taxonomy): Eukaryota > Metazoa > Chordata > Actinopteri > Perciformes > Bovichtidae > Cottoperca > Cottoperca gobio. The sequence goes on from NC_041365.1 coordinate 20,072,322, forward strand.
GTTTTTAATCTACTTTATTTGTTTGCCTAAAACGATCCTTCAAGCATCTGATATAGGAAAATGATAGTTCCTCTGGTCTGATTGCACACAAAGTACTGCTCTAATGTTGGATGTTATGTTGCACATATGAAGAAATCTGTTCTTTATGCTACGACAGTTTTCAAATCCCAATATACAGCATCGCCTTGTTTACAGTATCACAATATTTTGAATCGTAACCTCCGTATCATGTTCCATATTGTAACACCAGCCCCTTGCCAACACACAGCCTTAATATATACATACATAATACAATCCTTTCTTAGCCGCTGGAGATGAGTCTATTGTGACACCTCAGCAAGTTGTTATATTTAGTTTGTTCAAAGTCTTGTTGCTAGGAGATGTGCAAATTATAGGTAGCCTACATTGGCTCTAAAACTGGAAATAAATTCTTTCACATTAAAGAGAACAAAAGAGAATGGTTAGTCTGTAATGAGCTGATGAACTCCCCCACACACACACACACACACACACACACACACACACACACACACACACACACACACACACACACACACACACACACACACACACACACACACACACACACACACACACACACACAATTGAGCGCTCTACTCTGCCATCCTGGATTGTGTATCAGCACCGAGGCAATCAACTGATTTAGATAACAAAACTGTACGCAGAAAAACAAGCAGTGGGAAGAAACGGTGTCCCACTCTGATGAGGAAAATGTTAACTAAGTTTAAAAATACATGTTATTGTGTATAATAATAATACTTTTTAGACAACTCATCTATTATGTAACCTTGCAAAAAAAAAATACTGGAAACATCAAAGTCTCTCATTGGTCGTGGTTCTCTTGGGACTCTCAGCAAACATCTTTGCATATCTCCTGGGATGACGCCAAAGGTCACGACAAAACGTTGCTTTTTAAAGTGTTTCCTGCAGAGCTGAGTGCTGTGGTGCTATTTTCCCCGACGCTCTGTGGATTACCTCCACAGTGCTTGTGGTAAATAGGTGACCCCAGGATTGTAGTGTCCCCAGAGGCTCAAAACAAATGTGTTACATCAGCAGTCACAGAAAAGTCAACGTGGCTAGTTTTCTATAAAAATAAAAAAAAGCCCAGTTTAGCTCACATTTACTCAAATATAGCATTCTTCCTCTGCTTGAAATGACTAAATATTCAAATACAATCATGACACTCAAAAGTGTCATTATATGTATTTAGAACAGACACACTGCTGGTGAGTCATGTCTCTAATGATGCTGTTAACAGATGTGTCGGCTAATGTAGCTACTTAAGCTAACGTTAGCTCCTCAGACTGAGCTAGTTTCTAGCTTTAACCTCTGGAGGTCTTAATTCAGAGCTTTAAAGGTGAAAATAAAAACAATGAGACAGTATGATGTGTTAAAAAAATTATCTGAGAGTTTCAGACAATTCTGTCGACCAGCTGTCAGACATTTACGCTCGACAACTGCTAAACTACCTGCTAGCTACATGTTAGCTCCCTGTTAGCTCCCTGCTAGCTACCTACTAGTGGTCACTTCGATGGTTTAAGTAGTATTGGCAGAGGGCCAGGCTATTACTATACATGGAATCGGAGTTTCGGGCTTCCGGTGGAATCGCAATGCATGCTGGTGTGGCGGGCCTAGAAAAGTGAGCACCAACTCTACAAGGGCCGCCATATTGGATTTCTTCTCTATGTGTTTACATTGTATTTAGCTTATTCTTCAAGCGTGTTTTTACTTACTAAACAAACCTACTACTCTACAATGAGTTCTGAACTCCTTTCTTATGATGAGGTTCAGATAATTATATATATATATATATATATATATATATATATATATAGTAGGCGCTTTCCTTTTTGATGATTTGGGGTTTGACACATACCCCAGGTCAAGTTCAGGATCAGGGAATTCATTTGTTGGTTTTCCTTGCATGAAATGCTCACTGCAAATCCACAAAGATTTCTTGGGCTCCCAAGACTTCCCATTGTAATCCTGTCTCTTTACAGCTTTGGTCCATGCTAGCCTTCGATCTCTGTTCTTTAGTGCTGTTGGAAATGGAAATAGTTTGAACGTGGGCTTGCAGTCGCAATTTTTCATCAAACGAGTGCAATCGTGAAGCTCACACTGAGATTCTGCCCATTTATTTATCTTTCTCCCACTGTTTGAACATCCTTTCACCACACAATGTCGGTGTCCAAATCCCATAACCAGAAGAGCGATGATTACACACTAAAAACTAATCAAATACAATGTAAACACGTAGAGAAGAAATCCAATATGGCGGCCCTTGTAGAGTTGGTGCTCACTTTTCTAGGCCCGCCACACCAGCATGCATTGCGATTCCACTGGAAGCCTGAAACTCCGATTCCATGTATATATTCACTGTATTACCAATAAGATTAAAGAAGTACATCAACATTTTATACAATAAAGAAAAACAATCTTTAAACAGAATCTTTAACACGTTTATTTTACCCTTGTTTACATTCAGTTACTCTTTGGACTGAAGTGATCATATCAAAATTGAGTGTAAAAATGTAAATATACATTTTGAACATGATAACTATAATACTTGAAATCATTGTAAACTTATTAATTAACCTATATATGGCACAGGACCTTTATGTGAATTTAAATTAAGAATCTAAAACGTATACACTCTTTAAAGAAGAACAACCTGTTTTATTCCTTATTAAAATTGTATTTATTCTTGAAGTTTATTCATCCTAAATCTATTTTTTAATTACTATTATTTCAATTAATGTTCTTTTTTTCCTGTCCCAGCTTCTCGAGTACACGTCTGCAATGTTTCAATAAACGTTTTCCTAATTATTTTCTCCAAACATCAGAACGGATAGAGAATCTGTTTCTTCTGAACCAAATGAACGATGATGAACAACAGCGACTAAATCTGCTGATGTTGCTCGTCAACACATCCTGTCAAATAAACAGTTGCTTAACATCCTAACTGTGCATTATTTAAAGGAGCACAGGTTTCAACTACAAAGAGAATCAAAGGAGTTTCTTCGCAGACTGATGATGATATTAGATGGATGGGAAGGGGGGGGCAGAGGAGCGATTTAACAAGTAGAAATGGCAGCAAAACACAGAATAGGTAAATGTCACCAGGAAGGAGGATGTAGGTGAATATCTGCAGGAGCAACAGGTGCATCACAGGCTGAGTGTGTAAGAATAGATTTTGGATATTTAATGCATTGATTTGCTGTGTTGTGACAGGTTCATTAATACAGTGTAAGGAGCGAGAGGAATCGATCTACTTACTTCCTGCTAACATGCAGCATTTACAACATGTTACGTAACCCGTGCAGCTGGGTTCGGTGCACGCGCACAGCTCTGCCCAGATGCTGCTGTTCGAGTCTGCAGAAGCAAAAGCGCTGCGGCAGGCGTCGCCACAGCAACCGGGAGAGAAACAGAGCACGAGAGAGACAACGGCACCTCCCCGCACCTCCCCTCACCTCCCTCCTGCATGAGTGTGAACGCCACAGATTAAAAACAGCCTCTCTGTATCGCTGTCACCCGTGAAGATCAAGATGACGGCCGTCACTCGGAGATTTGTCAGTGTTAACAAAATTGTGCCCGTGCTGCACACCGGGTGTCGATTTCAGCTCATTAACATTCACTCGTCACACACAGTGTGCAGCAGCACGAGGAGGAAGTCGCACACAAACAGATACAGATGTCATGTTTCCCACACCTCATGCAGAGTGACATCTCTGAATAGTGTGTAGGAAATGCTCATTAAACAAGGAGGAGTTACTCTGCTGCTGCAAAACAGATTACATCACCAACATAGTAGTGTGTGTGTGTGTGTGTGTGTGTGTGTGTGTGTGTGTGTGTGTGTGTGGCAATAGTTTAAAGCAGAGAAGTCGAGGTTTTTAGCAAGTTCTTGGAAAGGCATGCTGTTATTGTACAAATTAAAATGTGCCAAAAAATAATGTTGCATAAGTTACTGTGGCACATTAGAAGGTGAATGAAATACATAATTAAATATAACAGTGTTAATATTTTACAGAAATATGCTCTATAGATACAGGTACATTTGATAGATAAATAAATAAATGTGAATAAATCCCATTTTAGTTTAATTACTCTAAAAGGAAATAATAATGATAATGATAATATAATAATAATAATAATAATAATAATAATAATAATAATAATAATAATAATAATAATAATAATGCCTTTGAGGATAAACAATAAGGGGGGAAAGTACACACCTATATAGAAAAGAATATTCTGACTATGCAAAAAGAAAAGAAAAATGGAGGAGCCTCATTAATCAACACCAATGCATTCAAATGTAAAAGAACATTCCACCAGTTGTTTTACTTCATTGATTATGGATTACATTTTAGAACAATGAGCTCAGTCCAATCGTGAAGCTCCAAAGACAAAATATATTTAGAAAGGCTGATAATCAATCGGCAGTACAGATCTTTATTCCACCAGGTAAGTCCCATTGAGGTTGGAATCCTCTTCTGCACGCCTGACCAAGACGGCAGCAATCGAACTCACAGACAAAACATGAAAACAACAGAATGGACGTGTCCGCCATTGTTTCTATTAGTCCGAAATCTTCAATTTAAATGTCTTTTGAAGGAAGTGGCTGGACTTTCTTTAACGTCTCTGTTTGTAAATGAATGACAGAAAGCAGACATAGCTCCTCATAGTGATCTGAGAAAATTATTATTTGATGGTCGTTTGCCCAGAACTGAATAAAACTATACTTTTGACTCAATCAACGTGGACGGAGAAGGCTCCACATACAAAGCACGATAGTGTGATTTTAATTTGGTTAAAACAATCTAAGTGTTCTATGATAAAGAGACAAATCAACAACAACTAAGAAGTGGCTTCTCCTCGCATCATAAGAGAATAAAAACATATCTTCTAAAACAGTTTCCAGTATTACAGCAGGCGAACCGTCCTGCAGTCGCAGAGGCTCCTCCTCCGCGATGAACATTAACAAAGAGTTGTGCTCCGGCCCTGATGACCAGGTCACCAGGGTTTAACAGCTCATCCCGGGCAGCGGTCGCTATCCAGGCAGGGTCATTGATGAATGCTCTGATCGAGCCGGAGGATGTGCTTTAAAAGGTTGAGGTGTGCTGCAGTGAGTCTAAAAATAACCTGCCGGCCTCTGATTTCCCCCGAGCCATCTGCCCCTTTTATAATTATCCCTGTAACAACCACTTACTTGATATCTGTTGTCTTCTGCTTTGACAGAAAGAAGCCCGTTTGGATATTCTCCCACTCACTTGGTGGAACATTTGACCTGGAGCCCTGCACATCTTGAACTGTACACTTCTACTCATCTTCTCTGCAGCAGCACATGGAGTCGAATAGACAGTACATTGGTGAAGGAAATACAAACCAAGCACACATTTGCAGATTCAATTTCTCCAATTGCAGCATCTAAAAGGTTAGTCGTGTCCATCTGTGCCTCTCTTTGGAATCCAACACTGACTGTTTAATTATTTCACTGTTCGCAGGACATATTTAGGAAGCTTCACCCAAAACAAGCAGACCTGCTCGGGTGCTATAATTCCAATCAGCAGTGAGCGGCAGCCTGTGGCAGAAAGATTGGGTGTTATGCCGCAGCAACAGTTTACAAGCTGAGTAGACTAATATTGGCTCATCTCCACACAGGACACCTAACTGAGCAGCTTCCAGCCAGAGTACACACTCAGCTGCTCTGTGAGCATCATGACCACGGGAGCAGCAGCATTACTCATCCAAACATTCAACATTGCTTTCATTCCCCACTGGTGGCGACGTGACTTATGTTTACTCAAATAATACCTTTCATTCGACCTCTCTATTTTCCTCTTCAAGCACAGGGCTCCGCTGGCTCACTGGTTAGATGGAAGTGCCCAAGGTTATCAATGTTTAGCATCCTTACCCCTCACTTCCAGCCGCACTCAACCGCTTCTAACAGCAGGCAAAATACTGTGAGGATGCAGGATTAAGATGCTTACACACGTATTGTAACATGTCAGACTACGAGAAGGAGAGAGCCCTCGGTGGTGCTCTTCAAGGAAATCACAATAGATCTGAAGAGTCTCTTGTATAAGTGGGAAAAGGAAATTGAATAATGAATACAAATTGTAAAACTCTAGTTTCAATGATCACTTTCTATAAAAGGTATATACATAATAAAGAGGAGGCCCCGAGATGTGTTGCTAGCTGCCAACAGCAACTCATTTTGTACAAATAGCTGCATCGTTTTTATTGTTCAAAGGGAAATGATTTCCCCCAGGTTTGGTATAAAACATGAAACACATCACAAAACAGTAAATACACAGACGGTAACAAAGGACATGGAGGTGGTGGCGTCAGTACGCTTCAAACAAAGTGCTTGTTGGATCATCAAAAAGGGTCTGAACCCCCCCCCCACTGTTCTGCGGTTGGAATTGCATCTGAAATTTTCTGTACATTTCAGACCCGTCCGCTTCACACAGCGACTGAACAGGTGGATGAAGAAGGGAAATGTTTAGACTTCTCTCTAAATTTGTTTTCCTTCAGACTACTTACGTCACTTTTCAGTAATGAGTAAAATATGTTAAATGATTTTGATGAGAGGCTGACTGGAGTGGTGCATCGTGCGGACAACACGTCGTACGTACTACGTTGGAAATACTACGTCGTATATACTATGGCGTAAATAATATATCATACATTCTACGTTGTACACAATACATACTATGTCGTAAATACTACGTCGTAAATACTACGTCGTACATACTACGCCGTACATACTACGTCATACATACTACGTCATACATACTACGTCATACATAATACATACTACGTCATACGTACTACATACTACATCATGAAAACTACGCCGTACATACTAGTCGTACATAATGCGTCATACGTCTTACATACTACTTCGTACATATGTCGTAAAAACTACGCTGTACATACTACATCTCACTATGTCGTACATACTGCGTCGTACATATTTCGTTGTACAAATGAATTAATTGGACATGAAAAGGGTGGAGGGCTAGCGTCACTATTTAAAGACTTTAGCTTTAGCTATTTGAGACAAATTCTCTTTCTCTGTTCTGCTAACGCTATAGTCTGTAAACTCGGCACATTGTAGGGAATCTGTTGCAGTTTCAAGCACCAATAATCAAACCACGTTCAGCAACATTCAAAGATCATGCATCTTGCACATTCTAATATTTTATTTAAAAACGCTTTATACATACAGCCGCATAACTTAGTGTATCAGGCTGTTTAATGATCAGCTGTGTAATAAAATGGGAAATAAGTCTCGATTTCCATTTGTCTTTCTGCCTCTAAATGTCTTGAGGTTACATTGTGTAGATTGTGTCTGTACATGGACAATAAGAATCCCTATTTTACTGTGTATGAAGAAAGCAGACAATATAATGCAGCATGCAAGCAGAGCCAACTGGACATGACCATGAGCTCTTTGTTTTCACTGAACTGTGAGTGTTGCTGAAAAAATAACATTGTCGACCTCGTATCTTTGCTATATAGCAACTTCCCAAAATAGAACAAATCAATATTGTGGGGGAGCATTAGTGTGGTAGCTGGGTGCCATTACACTTTAATGGCCCCATACTGAGATGGGAGTCTTGGCTTGGAGCTTCACGCTGTGAAGTCACATAACTCTTCAATCCGACTCCTTTTCCAAACTATACCTTCATTTTAAATATTCTCTTCAGAGCTGAGGGAAGCCCATCATATCTGTATAACCTCTGCCGTTAATGTGCCATTCTTCTGGTGCAGAAGCCATATACGAGTTCAAAATCCATCTGCGCTTGTTGCATTCATTCCAGAACTCAAACTCCAATCTTCACTTCAACATCATTTGCATGAGCTGATTAAATTGACCTGGACTCAATAGTAGCTACAGCAGATGAGGTGACTTGGATTGGAACTGGAATGATAATATTTCTGTACTGCACTTGTGTATTTGATTTAGGGTTTGGATTGTGACTAACAGTAAATCCAGTTGTTTCTCCATTTCTTCCTTTTCGCAGGATAAGATGATATCATTGTGTCCGCTGGTGGCCTCACACTTCTTTGTGAAAGTCTCACAAAGTTGTTGACCTGCTGCCAGATGAGCTTCCACAGCTCAACACCAGATAAAAGCAGGAGTGAGACCTGAGCGCTGAGAATCCTCCACAGCAGCCGTACACTAGATGGAGGCAATCATAACAAATGCACCTGTGTTGCAAAAAGCCAATAATGTTACATCAATGCCCGACAGTCTAATACTGTAGTTATTCTAGTCAGTCATGCTTGTTGCACTCTACAACATATGTAACCTTTTGAGACAGTCCACTTGTCTGAGGAGCTAAGTCGGGGAAATGTTCTTTTAAATGTGCTTTTTGTAGCAGCTTTGAGCAGCAACCTGTTTCCTTCTATAACGCAGGCTTGAATTGATGTAACACATTAACTCTGCGATGGTGGATTCGTGTTTTGTTTTTAGTGCAGATACTTATTATATAATAAATCCGCTCCAGTTTTTTGTATGGCTTAAATTGGTTGTAAGTGTTTATGAAGCCAAAATAGTTTTCTTGCTGAAAGTGATCTTCATCCTGCTTTAGCTGGTGAAGAAGTCCAGTGAAAGTCTCCGCTGAGGCTGAAGCAGCTCATTGGTTTTCATTTCTCTTTTTATTTTAACTTACTCTGCAGTGGAACAAAACCTCATCCACACATCACAGTATCTGTACTCATTAACTAAATGTTCATTCACAAACCTTTAATAGATACAGATACTATTATTATATCATAAGAGTATGAGTTGCATGTAGAGGAAACAACCTTTAATGCTTTGCTGCTTCCTGCGTTCCATCAATTCTCAAAAAGCACATACATCAATTAAAAAAACAAACACAATACTCATTTAAATGACATCCAAAAGAGCTCGATAAACAATAATGTTTGGGATTATCATTGTGTTTACTCAAGAACATCGCTTTCTGTGGCTGTGCGGGACGTTTATGGTGTAATTACACTGTAGATCATTTGCTCTGACCTCAGATTTATCTACTTATGTGTGATAATGGACAAGTCCAGGGCCTTCAGAGTACTTGACATACACGGCCTGCTATCAGCACAAGAGCATTATGTCATGGACCACCAACAGTCATTTCATCTATATAGAAAAGAAGTAAGGCTATATACATGAAAGAAATGGGTTCAGTAATCTGTATCTACTCTTACTACACATGTACTGAAGCAGAAAGGAGATTAAATTTGATTAAATTAATTTAATTTGATACATTTGGAGAAAAGGGTATTTTGTCGTACTCATATCCAACACCATAAGACTACCACAATGCTAACGTCAGCATGCTAACATGACACAGTGACAATGTGAACATGCTAATGTTTGGTAGGTATAATGTTTACCATGTTTTTCATCTTTATGGCGACAGTGCAGCTGAGGCTGATGGGAATGTCATTCGTTTTGCAGATATTTGCTCACAAACATCTGGGGACCTTGAACGTCCGTGCAAAAATCTTACGGCAATCTACCCAACATCTGTTGAGATGTTTCAGTCTGCAACAACTAATCAACAGACGGCTGCTTACAAACTCCCTCCGTGCAGCTCCACTTTAACACTGAGGCCAGAACACTGTGCAAATTTCTACATAGAAGCAATGTGCAGCTTTAATTTAGTGGATTTATTGTTCCAGGAGTTCCACTGCTTTGTTATTCTTATTCCCTCTCAGCACATTTTCCCAGTAAACATACCAACACATCAGCAGAATATGAGCAATCCTTCTTATCTGCTTCCCCTCCCACACATCCACCTGTAACCAAACCACATTAAACTCTCATTTCTATTTTGCAAATGTAATTTATGGGCCCTTGGCCTCAATTAGGCAGGTTTTGGATTAATGTCAGAAAACTCAGAATTATTTACGGCTAATCAAGAACACAGCCATAGATGTGCTCGCCTGCTTCAGGGGCAACAATTATACAACCGCTGTGAGAAGTCAAAGGCCAAGTAGTAGCTCTACTTCCCACAGAGGAAGCGTACATGATAAATAGATACGCTGCTGCATCGTGGCTTCTTTGACCTTTCCAACAATACATTCCCAAATTTCTGCTGAATCTTAAAAAAAAAAAAGGATATGATAACAAATGTAAAGTTGCTGAGGAAAAGTTACAACTTAAACACTGTTAGTAAGAAACTTGATGAACTTTATGTCATTGCATTCTCCCATGGAGGCCTGAAGCAGTCAGCCTCTCGCTCAGGGAGCGACTCTGAAGCTACTGGTCCGTGTCTGAGCCGAGTTGGACAGGAGGTGAGTGTTCAACAGGCCCGCGTGCTGAGCATTTAAAGGCAAATCTCTGTTAATCGCATATGGATGGAAAAATAATTAGGGCTATCTCCCCCTGGCAGACGTCGATAGCCTGCGTGTTGAAGCAGGAAAAACAGCTGCTGCAATAAATCTGATCTGATAATCCAGTACGCTGATCTGAAGACAACCAGAACAGCGGTTCTCTCAGTCAGAGACCACATAGCAAGATGGACTTTATCATTGTGTATGTATAAAATGTTTATTTTTAGAATATATATTTTCATAAATTATGATCCTGTGTAAAAAAATGGGACGATCCCCTTTCTGATCCCTTATTTGACTGAAAATCTATCCAAGCGATTGTGAAATAACAAGGCCTCGCTATCCGACCTTTAAATGATTTACTCTGACTGCTACACAATCAAGCCGACTGGGAGCAGGGCCACAGACACAAATGTAATTACAAAGTTGTGCTTTTATTGACCCAGGCCACTGTCACAGTCCATTCAGTCACTCATCTCTGTATTATCAATAGAGCCTCTCCAAAGTGTCTTCTGATAAAGCAATGACTGCTTGTTTTGCAGTTTGGGGAGAAAGACGTCACTGTTGATCAACAGAAGCTGAATACCGTATCCACTTCCTCATTCATGTACAGAGAAGCTTTACAGGAAGAGGTTTGTGAAATACAACAATTTGCTTTCTCATATATACAAATGCCCGTTGCTGTTCTCATATATGTCCGTTAGATATATGGCTACAGCTAGCAGTTTGTTAGCTTAGCATGCAGACTGATAACTTAATAACGTAACATCATCTGCATAGCTTTATCCTGAAACTCTAACCAACTGATTAACACTTTATATCTCGATCGATATGCATACAAAAAGTGAAGAGTTAACAATTCAGGGATAAATGTAGAGAAGCATTAGGGGTCCTTGTTTATGTTTAGCTAAGCTAACTGGCTGCTCCTTCGTATAGTAAGAGTTTAAAAAAAGTTTGTAATCTACTTCATTAGGATTGTGTGGGTTTGTTTTGATCAGATTTGATTAGCAGTGTCCTCACAACACAAGCAGACAACTCTCATCACATTTTCATTCAGATATTGTTAAATACTAATTGGTGTACCAAAGTATGCGTCATCACTTTTTCCAAACATAGTGACGAGCACGGACGAAACAGTACAGAAATCTGTTTCAACCTAAGCAAAGAAGTGTGTTTATGTTGCATCAGGACCATCTTAACTATAGTGGAAGCTGAAAAATACAAGATTGATATCGAGTCTGATCTTACTGAGCAATTAAGCATAAAACAAAGTCTGCTTTAGCATAAACCCAGTTTATGAAAGCGATACATCTCCATCGCAGTCGTACGAGGCTCATGATGACCTCCCCTTCATCATGATAGTCTGGGTAGATATTTTCCTTTCCTTTTGTAAAGCACTTCTGAACATCACACTCTTTGACTCAAAGTAATGCGGTTCCCAGTGAAATCCGTGACTACAACGCCGCACACATCACATCTGATTACTTTCTTTGTTCTTGAATGGCAATTCCTTGAATGCATCATTATAATTAATTGGGAGCAGTCTTGCTCGTTGGTGTCGGGCTGGACTGCAGATAGACCCGGCGTGTGCGGAGGCTCATTTGGCTTGATAAATATTGCTGACTTGACACGCCGTCCACAGGCAGCCCGACGACACATAATTGTCTTGAAGCTAATTAAAATAGAGAAAATGGTTTACAACACATAACTAAGTAGAAGTGTTTGATTAGTTAAGTTAATGTGTGGAATAATTGGATAAACTTGGCTTAAGCCAAACAAACATGTGGAATCAGACAGTAATGGGACAAGTGGTCACGTAAGAACAATATCTGCAACGTGGGGAGGACGGCAGTCTGGAAACAAACAAAGAGAAGCAACAAACTAAAAAGATGCGCAGGAGGTGTGCGTTCCCTGAGAATGGTTTCAATGGAGTACAAAGCTTTTATCACCAGCAAATATTTGCTCACTGGGATGGGATGGCACTCGATACTGCAGGGTGGTGCTGCACCGTACAGTATCCACCTTTTCCTCCTCTGACATAATCTCCAAGAATAGAAAACCAAACAAGGCCAACGTACAATAGCCTGCCGCGTCAACTCCACGCCCCACGCTGGAACAACAACATCAACAGGTGGTGGAGGTGCTTGTTTGTGGAGTAAAGATTCAGAGTGGGGGAGTCAGAGGAGGCGGTGGCGACTGTTTTTGACTCATCTCCAGAAAAATCATTAGTCACAAGTCATTAGTGAGCCTCCCCTGAGAGATTTACTGTAGTGTAGTCTAAACATGGCTGCTGTCATATGCCGCGCTGCACACTTACTCCCATTTCCCTGCCTCATTACTCTGCTCTGCCTTTCTGCTTCTTCTCTTAATATGTTCCAACCCTATTTATGCAAATGAATCCACACAACATTAAAACTCTAATATGTGTAGATACCTTCAGGCACGACTCCTGTCCAGGTCTTAACCTTGAAGCCAATAGAAGACGAGCGAGAAAAGATAGCGCCGCGGTTGTTTTTACATTGATGTTTGTTTAATGAGGCAAATCCTCCACTGACAAGATTAGCTTTCATGAGATTGATCTTTCCAAAAGACACATTTCTTTTAACTATGTATAATTCTCAATCCAAATACTGATACCATAAAATTATGGCAGAGTACGAAACTAGAATTATTGCCTTGCGGGTGTTGTGCCTCCACCAACCAGTTAAGTTGCAGGTCACATCCATGTCCGTCCAGACTCATATACAGTAATACAAAGAGTGAAGACTTTGAAGGAATTTAATAAAAAAATAATTTTGTGATAATTAGCATATGAATTCTTGATTTATGGCCAAAAACATGTTTCGTGAGGTCACAGTGACCTTGACCTTTGACCCCTAAATTCTACCCAGTTCATCCTCGAGTCAAAGTGGACATTTGGACCAAATTTGAAGACATTCCCTGAAGGCGTTCCTGAGATATCACGTTCACGAGAATGGGATGGATGCATGGATGGAAAACCCCAAAACATAATGTCAACACAGTAAAACTCAGAAATTGGTAAATAAAAGAAAAGAAAAATGGGTCTTCAATGACTCTTTATGCATCTGGAGGAAAGTTTTATCTTAAGTGGCACACAGTAAACTTCAAGCCGCTAAAGATCAAAGTCTTACAGCAACAAATTGCTGTTAGAAAGTGTGACAACAAGATGTCTTAAAGAAGGCAGGGGGAGCACCTCTGTTTCTCATTCTGCCTCGTCTTTCAAGCTTACCATCATGTGGGAGGTTTAAAGCTGTAAAGAATTGCTCCTGATGACGCACACGCAGCAGTGACTAGAGGAGGATTCCCAGGCATGAACCAAAGGGGTGCTGCTGAAGGGAATGTCAATTTCTAATGTGAAGAAGAAGAGCAAAACAAAGCCCTGCCTGCACACCCACACGCAATCTGCTGCTGCACGGTGTTCCTGCTGCTGCTTTTTTGTTTGTTGAGGAGATAATACGACACACAGATGCACTGTGGGGTACAGTACTTTTATGTGGCAATTATGTCCAAGACAAATTAACCCTAGGGCACTTATAAAGTCTATAACTATCTATATATACGGCAAGAAGTCAAGGAAGGCAAACATACAGCACAGAACGTTTATGTAACAAAGTAATTGTGTTTGAAGTGTGAAAGAGAAGACATGGCGAGAGAGATTATTAGGAATGTTTACATTTATATTGTGCCATGACCAAGGGAAATACTCCTTTCTGGCTGGCAAGTCAGAAATCGGCAATAGAGTCTGAATGATACTGGATGTTTTAGGCCAAATGCTAAACTAAGATACGCACTATATACTGTTCATTCAACAATCATGTCGGGATTGCAGTTTCTGGATACGTATCGTCAGACTTATATCTACAATATGCTTATCTAGGCTGATATATGTAGCACACTAGGTACGTTAATGTGCTATCATCATATAATATTTTGTGCAACAGTTGCTACATTTTAAAAGCTAAACTACATCTCTGAATAGAAACAACCTTCAATAGCTTTATGATGATTTGAGCCCAGATTCTCTTCCTACCTGTGGCCATAGAACATGTCTGTTACTGCTACTTGTTAGCGAGATTTGATTCTTCCCAAGTAATTGACTCTTTAGGAAGGATCCCTCTCAACCACATTAAAGGAAGCACCCTTTTCAGGGGGGAGAAGAATGGCATGACATGCTCCACTTTGCTGGATTATAAAACAGCAAATCTACCTGCAAGTTATTATTTCCTCCACAAAACGAAGGGCAATCGATATCTTAGAAAGTAACTTTAGTCACCTGCAGGTGTATCAATAATTCAATGAGGATTGATCTGGTAAAAGCCGAGACAACTCATTAAAAACTTGCTCCACCATCTTCCTCGCACTCTGATCCGCAGGGATCCTGTCTCTCATTCTGTAAACCAAACACTCCTTATTGAAGAACAAACTAAAAGTTAAGGGTTAGTGCTGTTTGTGTAAGATGACAGAATGAACTCGAGTAGGTTTGATAAGCCTGGACGTCCAAGGTTTGTAGAAAGGTAATGAACATGCGAGCACCGTCCTCCGCAGTAAATCCTGAAGGTAAATCAGACGACCTTGGTTCAGCTCTCGTCTCTGTTGTGATCTTTCGTAATGCTTCACTGCAGTTCTTCTAATGACTGCACTGTTGTATTCTAACACATTTTGATTACCGCCCTTCTCACCACACTGGAGATGAATGCACTTAATTTCAGATGTGAAACGGCAAGTCAGCATACCAACAATGCTGATCAGCATCATGAGCACAAAGCTGGACAGATCAATCTTATAAAGAAAAAGCCTGTTGTACTCTTCTCACTGCAGGGTTTCAGACCGAGTGTCTCCGGCTAATGAGAGTTTACTCAACGTGATTAATGGAGAAATAATGTGAAATCTCTCTAACAACTTGAAGAAGGTCAAAGAGAATTAGCCTATGCTAAGCAATCCAAGTTCGTAGTGTCTAAATTAAACCACCCTGACCTCTCTAACCTGTCCGTCATCAATCACACCAATAAAGCAGGTTCCCACATGCTCCATCAACCTGGGCTTCTTCTCCAACTCCTCTTCTAGATCGCTCAGTCAGCCCGTCAAACTTTTTGTATCCTCCATACCTTCTTCACCGGCCAAACTCCATCTTCATTTCTCAACTCCATCTTCCCCACTCATTAAGCTTCTTGGGACTTACTTATTCCCTCCTCCCACTTTCTCATTCACCTTCATCCCTGAAGCAAAAACCCCATCTCTGTCCTCCTCCACCTCAGCATTCCCCACCAGTGTTCCTTCATTAGCACGACCAGCTCAGTAACTACAATCCTTCTATTCCATAAATCATATATTCTCTAAATGTAGCCCAGTGTCTGCTACAGTTGGTGATGTTTTGACACTGTGATGACTACAAAAAGCACTGATTTTAAGAACAGACAACTTGGTCGCTCACCTGAGCCAATCTGATTGGATTCGTGAGGATCAGTAAGCTGCAATTCTGTCATTGCAATTTCTTTTACCCCACAAATTACGTGGCGAGAGCTCACTGTGGTGTGTTTGTACTGCACTTCCATGCAATCATACCCATCCGTGTTTATCCCAAACAAACCGCTGTGCCTGCTGACAAATTTAAACATATTACTTCCTCTACACCTGATTTTGACAAGATCGAGATTCACAAACTACAGTGGTTCACTTGTTATTATGATAGGAGAAGATAATCCACAATAGTATTGTAAGATATTTGCATTAACTGGTTATTATAGTTTGAGATTGTTATGGAGAAATTGGAGAAAGTAATGAATGCCGGGAGCTATCAATTATCTGTACGGTAGATAAATTGGGTAAAACTGCTCTACAGTACATCACGAAGGTCATCCGGAGACAGCCAGCGGTGTAATACTTGTCTCTGGGTTAATAAGAGCTTCACACTAAGCCACACGGCAGTGATCAGCCTCATGTATTACAGGACACATTAAGATCATAGATAAAACAGATTTCTATAACTTACCGCTAGTTTTCCTGTTGAAGAAAGAAAGTGGGCCTTTAACGGACCCCTGTGGACATTATAATGTTAAGCTGAACTGAGACCTTTATTATTATTATTTATGGTCTGCATTTTCTTTTGTAATTACTTCACTGCGTACTAGTTTTCTTCGTTATTGCCGGGGTCCGCCATTCCCGTGCCCGCTTCAAATTGCCTACATACACTAGGTATTTAAAGGAAACAATGTGCAGGCCTTCCAGTGTTAACGTTAACAGCCATACGAAGGAGCTGCACTGGCTGTTATCACCAGTAACCATAGATCTTACCAAATACATGTATGTTATCATTCAATCGACCTCTTCCCTGGGTGTTTACACCAAGCAATTATGTCTTGGGAGACAAACAGCAATATGAATGGTAATGTCAGTCAATTCAGACTAAGTAGGTTCAGTGTTCAGCTATGCGAGACGCCGAACTGGAGCCGAATCTGGTCAGACTTCCACGTGCGGCCGTCGGCTGAGTGATGAAAGAATGATGATAACTGAATAAATCCCAAGGTTAATCTCAACATGTATTATACAGCAGTGCTGTCGACCCTTGTGTCTTTAAGCTAAAACTTTAACAAACCACACCAAAAACAAAAGCTGAATAACTCTTATAGATCAAATACCACTCAACATCTGTGGAGCGAGCAGAGTGCTGGTGCAGAACATGGGAGATTGTTACGGCCGCTGCTGAACCTGAATGTAATGCACTCCAACACAAAAGCCTCTCAACACATGTGACATTTCAGTTTGTAAAGCTTATAATGCTCGCTTTGTTTTTGAGACTGGAAGGTTTCATCACTCTGGTCCTTTTTGAAGATGTAGTTTCTAGTGATGGTGTTAGATTACACTTGTAATATCATTTTAATCAGGAACATTTGCATCATGGGTATATAGCTTTGTTGACAAAGTGTGGGTTAGATTTGTCCTGGTGAGGTACAGTACAGCAGAGGGATATAGGGAAATATATAAATGTATAAAAGCCAAAAATAATACTACTAATATTATTATTAATAATAATAGTATTAAAATTATTATTAATAATAATAGTAGTACAATTATTATTAATAATAAAAGTATAATAATTAATAATAATAAAAATAATAGTATTACAATTATTAATAATAATAATTGTAATACTATTATTATTCATATTATTATTATTATTAATAATAATTAGTCATAATACATGATAATAATAATTATTATTATAATATAAAAAATAAATCTCTAAATTCCATTAATTTTACAAGAAACATATTGTTCCCAGAGATAAAACGTTATTCTGATTTTATTCAATTAATTAATTTTGATACATTTGGAGAAAAATTGTATTTTGCGTACCTGTCAGGGCCTGTCAATTAGCACTATTATCATTTGTATTATGCCAGATTGAAAACACCTGTGTGGGTGAGCAGAGCCTTTAATTGCAAATAAACTTGTTTCTTTAGCTGTTAAATAAATGTATTGGGGGAAAGAATCCCTTTTTATGCAATGAAGCATATATACAGCTGCATATTATGGCAATACTTAGGCAAAGTACAAGTACATCAAAACTGTACTGAAGTACCTGAGTGAATGTACTTAGTTACATTCCACCATTGGTAAGAGATTGTGGTGAACAAAGTTGAAAGTTAATTCTTAATGTTGTTAAAGGCATCTGAGAGAACAATGTCCCAACAAGGTCCATTTAATGACTAATCTGGGGCTTTCAATCATATCCCATTGTCTTCATCAGCAGATGGAGTTTGCCCAGATATGGTTAATATGAACATTTTAGCGTCATTACAGATTTGTTCATTCAAAATGCTCATTATATTGATACAAAAACGTAATTTCAGCAGTATTACGTTCTTTTCTAAATGTTGTTGGATATAAGTCACATGTCAATGTCCTTTTTAGGACACAGGGTTGGTGCAACAGGAGTCATGACCAGCTGCTCTTAAAAAGACTGAATAAAATTAAAACTATTTCAATACTCATTCCTTCTCAAAGTGATCAGAAGAAGTGACAGACTATCCATCTATAATATGATGTCAATGCAATCATTAAACGAGCTCATTGATAATATGGCTGCTGAATAAATGCAAAAGGTTCATTGATATTGCAGCAGAGACAGGTGGAGGAGGTTTAACCGATCTCTGCTGCCGAGACTTCACTGTCTAAATGTCAATAGAATGTTAGAAAAATCTTGAGAGGAGTGAATATCAATTGCAATGATACAAGAGGCTTGAGAGAGACCTCTGCGCCCCTCAGTCGAGGTCTAATTACACAGAGCAGGTTTGCCTGTGTTAGAAATAATTAAAAGGTACAGGAGTGGCCCGTAATTTGATGCAGAAAATAATTTCTCTAAATAATATATTGTGTAGTGTGCAGAGGCTGGCTTGTCTAATGACTAATGCAGTCTCTAATACGTCACTGATACTGGTCTGCAGTCGTTTTAGTAACAAAAGTTACATTTCCAGTTAAAGACAAATTCATTCAACTTTTACCACCATTCACAAAAAATAGTTTTTAGTGTCAAAGCACACAAAAAATAATGATTTAGGTGACTGACAGAGATGAAACGACACATCAATATCATGGAATGAAGTAGTGCATAAAAAAGAAGTTATTTCTTCAATCCATTTTCCTTTTCGCTCATCACTCCTTCCCTTGAATTATTTAATTTTAATACAAGCTGTGTAAGTGCTGGCTCTGGAATAGCTCAGACTTCTAAAAACGGCAAATGAGGGTACCAAGTTACCAAAATCCACTGAATGATTTATGGATTTCTGTAATAATAAACGGGCGCCGATGTATTTTGAGAGGCATGGCTCTTAAAGTGGTCCAGACGCAGGTTTCCTGGATGACAGTCGAAAGACAAAACATAACTTAATAGTTGTTGTAGCTCTACTGGGACAAACACGCTGCAGGTTGTGAATATTGATATGCAGGAGGCTACAAAACAACAAAGACTTCCTTGCATTGCATACTTTACTAGCTACCTTTCCGTTACTGTGTCCCCATCAAATAGAGTTGTAGCATCAAGCTTGCTCACAATTTAGGTACACACCAATAAGGAAGTGGGCTTCATCTTAAGCACGGGCTCCACCAGAGCACAAGAGTAAAGAAAAACAAAGCTTATGTGCTTCTGGGCGAGAAAGCGAGGATATCTTTGTTTGCACTGGAAGGCAGAGGATGATGGTCTATCGCTACGTATAAGACAAAGAGCAATGCAGGTTCTGGTCCAGGCTCTTGTCATCTCACGCCTTGACCTGGACCACCTTCATGTGCCATCCGACCTCTACAGCTCCTCCAGAATGCAGCAGCCCAAGTTCTCCAACAATGCACCACTCCTCTGCTCCCTTCACTGGTTACCAGTAGCTGCTCGAATCTGCTTCAAGACTCTGGTGCTGGTTCACCGTGCTATGACTGGATCAGGCCCTTCCTACATCCAGGCCATGGTTAAACCATACACCCCAGCATCGGCCAATCGGCTCGCTGCTCCCTCACTGCGAGTGGGAACCCAGACACCCCTCAATTAAACCCGCCTGTTTGCTGTCCTGGATCCAAAATGGTTGAACGAGCTCCTCATTGATATCAGGTCAGCAGACAGTCAGCAGACAGTCCTCACACCTTCCGTCGCAGACTGAAAACCCGCCTGTTTCGACTGCACCTCGGCAAAAAATGTATAATTACATAAAAATACTATTTTAAGTTATTGTTCTGCACTTAAAATTATTTTACCTATTTGAAGGTAATGCGTATGGAATCTGTAGACAAGGGGACAAGATGTCTTGCATAGACACACAGCAACAATACCTATCAATTAGTTCGGTATTTTTAGTAGCTATTAGTATTTGTGCGACAGGTTCGTAGCAATGTCATTGCTAAAAATAAAAAAATCTACTTGACAGCTATAAAATCTTGTACTCCTAAATGTGAAGGAGTTTGTGTATTTGTGAGTTACAATCAGTGATTCAGATGCTTCACATCTGAAATCCATTACAAGGACAAAGGTAAATAACTCTTTACATGATGTGAGAGGAAAGAAAAAGACCACAGTTGGTAGTAACAAGAAAAAAATCCCATCAATTGGATCTAGCATTGTCCAATCTGATCATCTGCATGCAATCCAATAAAGTGGGAGTGGGAGTTACCAGTGGGGGCTCTTCTCACACGTCCATTGCATGATTTGGACTTGCCTCTCATCTGATCCCCTGCCTTGACTGACTGGAAATACATATTAAGGTGTGCATGAATGCTCTTCCCCATGCGGCAATACACCAAAGCATGCCGAGCACACATGACAGACAAGCACAGGAGGAAGACACGCACTCTCTCTGACAGCATGTCTGCCAAGTGCACTGAGGGCTGACAGCAGAGCACAGACCACATTTGTCAACGTGGCCTTAATGATTGCTTAAGATGCTCTGTGTCTCTCTGTTCCCCTCGGCTTGGCTCAGCAAATTATCTGGAAGTTTGGGTTCAGTCGAAAGCAGCCGTGATGCCAGGACTGACACAACTGGCCCTTCTAGTACTGAAGGTAGGAGCACGTACTAGCATCTCATGTGCTGGTACTGTCCTTAGAAGTCTTACCTGGATCAGGCCTGCATCGGTGTTAAAAGATGCACACAAGCAGCTATCAACCGTTATATACCAACAGCTGTGCTGCGACTGTTTTACAGTAAACTATTTGTTATGGGTCAATTCAAATACAGTTAGGAATGAAAGTAATGTACTTTACGTTCGAGAACCTTGTCGGCCAGAATAAATAGCAAAATAATAAGATGCTTGTAGAAAAACTACAAGAGTACAACAATACCAACTATGCAGTGCAACACTTGCAGTACCTCTTTATGTTCAAGCATCCTGCAGCTATGTCCGCTTGAAACAACCGCAGCTTAAAGTTGTGATTAAGTTTTCATCAGGACGATGACCCTTAAGATTGAAGCCGTGTTGTTTCGTACCTTAAGACCAAATTGGGTGCAAAGGGTGTTTAATCGAGTGATTTTCTCAGACCTCAACTACAAAAACTTGGAAAAGGTCAAATCTCCTCTATATCAGATAATCTAGGGGATGATATTTTTTCTTTCAGTTGACACATTCTTTTTTTTGCGCAGTGGTTCAATAAACAACTCAAAGTTAAAGTTAAACTCTCAGACTTCTTTGTAGAACTCAAAAATCTCTAAAAGCCCAATGTAGTCCCAACTAGTTGACATTCATCAGGTGGCCTGGAACATGACTTTCCCTCAGATCCATGGGGTTAAGCAGCTGAAGTTTACCGTTCTGCACAGATGGGACACCAACATAAATACTGGATGCTGCTCCTGTTGCTAAATAAACACTTTAGGAAAATTAAGCAGTAGACTTTTTGCTTCTTGCTGAAGTGTTTCGGCAAAATAAACAATGTCAGAGCATTTTCCACGATCTGTTGTTACCAATAAAGGGCAGTTCCAGACTAATACACAGATGGACTCATAGACCTAGATTCAGATGTATGACTTCATCACTGATGATGGCTGATATCTGGGACTGCTGTTCAACCATGGAGAGACACAGAGGCACGAAGAGAAGCCGAGGGAGGAAACGCACCCAGTATGATGAATGAGTGAGGCAGGAATGAGATTAGGAGAAGTCCACTGAATAAATGAACTAATTAATGAAGTGAGGAAAAAAAGAACAGGCGGCTCGACACGTTCCTCTCCATTCTAAATAAAAAGTGCTGCTTCTAAGAATAGCTGCACTCGCCTCTGGTTACGGGCTGTGATCGCCATCATCATTAGCGCCCTCGTGGTGTGAATCTCAACTCAGCGCGAGTTGCAATGTGACAGTGGGAGATGACGGTATGTTGCTAACTTGTCCTGGTTTATTCACAATAGTCTGAGATCCCTCTGGTGGTATTTTAGTGCTGTAAATGCTGCTGCTTCATTCAGTGCTTGGGAAATGTTCCCTATTTTGTACCTGGCATTTAGATGCATCATGTGAGATTGTATGATATTCAGGTAGATCAACAAATCAACAAAGCGTTTGGAGGTAGTCAGAGCTGCCTTTGTGTGAAGTTTCACAGACCTTGCACAAAAGGTATATTAGTGCAGGTGTGGTTAGCTTACAACAACAACTGTTCTGTGACACTTTGTCCCAATTACATTTGTTTACAACCACAGTTTGTGGCAGTGAAGGATCTAAAAGGAAGAGTGCAACATTTTGGGAAAACACTTACTTGCTTTCTTCAGCTAAACTGATCAAATGTTCGCCAACACAGCTGGACTACGACATTACTGCAGACTAACAATGACGTCATGGTGTGGAGAAAAGTGTCTTTTCATAATTTATGCAATACCAAACTTTCCTAAGCACCCAAACAAACTTTCATAAGACAATTCTCCATTTTTCTATCAATTTACATTCGTATTTATTTTCCAAGGGTATAAGGATAGAGAGTGTTGTTGTACACATACACAAGACTTATGAGACTCGGGGCTAAATCAATAACCTTGACTTCCTATCGGTTATATTAACATTTCAATCAGCAACTTCATTACCAAAAACAGGAATGTGGAAATGGAAAAAGAGGGTCCTCTGCACATATTCCAGCAGTGTGGAGCTGAGAGACACCTCCAAACACTGTCGAATCAACCTACAGGTGTTTTCAGCCATGGCCACAGTACAATGTTTAACCTCATCAGACCAAAACATTCTGCATTATGACGTCCTTCAGCAGTGAATGTTGTGTATGTGCTGTCCCTGTGGTCTGTTTAATGTTGGACAAACTAAAAGAGCTTCAAAGATTCACATATGTGAACACAGAACTGCAATACGCACACAACACATAGGTTATGATATTGCTCGACATTATGCACAGGCCAATCTCAGAGCCCGTCTGCTATCGGTCCGACAAAGATAAGTCTCTTGGTGCAAGAGGCAATATTACGGGGTTCTGCTGTGGTCAGCAGATATCTGGTGCAAGAGTTCCTTTTCCGAGCGCCGGCCAATTGATTACAGTCGGATCAGCGACTTGAAACGCGAGAATTTAGTTGGAGTTGAGAGATGATGTGCACGACTGGATTGTTGCCAGTTTACAAGCAAACTAAGATGATAAAAAGATGAATGATTGTCAGGCAACAGTTGATAGGCTCCCAGATTGCATTTCTGCCAATGTGTCGCCCATCTTTTGCTCTCCATACAGACTGTTTAACCAAAGCACGCTCAAATGTGATTGGTCAACACTGTTCGGACTACAAACGGAAATCACAACACTTCTGATATCAAAGCCTTCTTCATATGAATGCAGAATCTATGTATAGAGATTATGCACAGGCTAACCATGGCTCTGCAGGGTCATTAAAGATCTCACCCTCTCCTAGCGGTCGTGGCCTACATGAAGAAGTGAATGTCATGTTTCCACTAATTGATTACACTTGATTGATGCAGTACCTTTTTGTACTTTATCTTTGTAACTTCAAGACGAACATTTGACGTGTTGTGTTGCTCCTGATGTGATGATAGTGAATGAACTGTGGCATTTGGACATTTGCTATATCTGTATGTTCAGTTGCTATGTGTGTTGCTGTTTTGCTACGTGTATATCTGTGTGTGTATCTGATGTGTACGAGCTGTGCAAACAAAGATCCCCTGGGACAATAAATCTAAATCTAATAGCAACTCCCACCCTTGGATCCATTACCTAATAGGTTTGAAATCAGTTGTAGGTTGACTGAAATGGAATGTGTTTGACGGATGTCTTTGTCCTTGTTGACTAACGATTGTTGGTCTGTTTGCACTATGAAGGGCTGTAAATTAACCAGTTTGCTTCAGAGATTTCCAATTTCTACACATCTAAACACATCTTTACATTGGAGTGAACAGGGCAACCACAACACAGTAAGGACAATCCAGAAGCATCCATCCTTGTGTGTTTCAGTATCACAGTGTCTTCGTAGTAGAGCAGCTTGAAACTACAGAGATGTATACAGAGGTCTAAAACATGTCCAATTTGGCTTTGGCCATGGCTACCGGGAAATAATGCTTGAAAAGCGTAACTACACTATTGTACTTGAGATACAGGTTCACCCTAAAGTCTCCTAATGCCCCAATAGAAAATGAGAAGAAAGATCAGTGTTCTCGATCTTCGGAACACTAAATTATTCTGAACTCAATGTTCACTTACAAGCCACTTGACCACATCTGACCCTAAGATAAATACTTGTACACCCACATGCAGCAGCTGTGGTGAAAACAACATCAGAGAATCGACGACCCTGGAAAAGAGACTGAATGAACACGGACAACATCAGCCTTCTGTGAACACCGGACCAAAGTCCTGGACCAGGATTCAGTGAACGAGCAGACCACCATCAAAGATGGCCGTCACATCTGACACCATCTTTAAACAAAGCAAAGGGTATCACCTTCCCCAACATACATGCTAGCACTTTACTGAAAGGACATGGGATACAGCTGAAGAATCGAACAAAGCTAGTAAACCTTACCTTTGAATATTTTATCATGATTGCATATTATACACTATAATCCCACTGAATGATACAGTATCTCAACACTATGTTTTTCCTCCTATTTCATCAACAGAGCAGATGACGGTGATTCAGTCGTTCATCTGCTCCCAGGCACCCGCTTGTCACGCCTACATTGCTCAAAGAAATTGGCGAGAAAACAATACATAAAACATCAAATACATATTTGTTTTGCTGTGCATTTCTTTTTGTTGGCCATATCTTTACTCTTACCACATTTGCTGGAGTGAAGTCTATTCTGAGTAATAATCCATCATCACTGAGCCTCCTAAATGTCATAGACTTTACCGCCACAGAGTCTGGTATATTAACAAATACTACTTTAAATTGTCTTACAAGACTAATATGTTTACTGCTCAGCAAGGTCCCCGAAGGCAAAGCTGCTTATGTCAGAATGACGCTTTCGGATTGCGCACACTGCGTCAGTTAACATTTTCATTTATCATTTCAGTCTTCAACCTCTAAAACGTATCTGTGTACCATGTCCCCTGTATCCTTACACTTTCATAATTAGGTCCTACAAGACTACAACTGGGTTTTTTCTGCCTGGAAAATGTCATGATGGCTTCCTTGCCGTGAATATTATGAAATATTAAGCTGCTTGTGCAAAAACATGACCATGTAATTATGATTGCAACAGTGGAGTTACTCGAGGGTGGCGTTAGGTAAAAAGACAGAATATAGCATGAGCTAATTAGTGCTGGTCATTAAAAACCCAGTTCACATTGCAAACAAGATGTGGCTCACAGTCAGTCACACAGATATTAAAAAGTCGCTGATGGCTTCCCATTATTGGTTTGGCTACATATGACAATTCTTAGTGTTATATTCTATGTACTGGCATATGGCACATAAAAACAGCATGCCACTTGTGTGCGACTGGCAGCTACTCTGTAAAACTGTTAGCTATATGCCGGCAGAAAAACTGTTCCACTTGTTAAAGTGGCATACCGCCAACAACTGGCATATGACACTAAAACAAGAGTGTCATGCCACGGGTATATGACACGGTATGAACACAAGTGACATACCGTTTATAAGTGCCACCAGCCAGTAAAACAGAAGCAACATGCCAATAGTCAGCAATAATATATCACTTAGAATTGGCAACTAAAACCAATCACAGAACCCATCGTCATTGAACTATTCATTGTTCAATTACCAATGAGTGCATGTTATTTACAAGTACAGAGCTATAACATTATCTAAATTATAGCTGGTGCTTCCTTCATTCACAGTCAGCCGGACAGTAGGTGCGTGTACCTCTGTTTAGCACACGTTTGAATTTATTTTCCTATGAAAGTAATACATGAAGGTTCAGTGGGTTAGGTTGAGGTAACACCTTTGGCTCTGTGAGGCAGGAAAAGCCCGGGTGTGACTTAGTGTATAAACCTGGCCACGGTGATTCATAGGCTCTCTACATGGTAAAAAATAATCCTGCGGCCATATTCTCACTCCTGTCGCCGAGCTGGCCTCCCTGCAGAACCTCGAGTGCCGTCACAGTAGAACAGTGCAGGTTATGTCACTTTTCTCACTTACCTCCATTACAATCATGACATAAAAGCAAGCAAGCAAACACGTATATCTGCAGCCATAAACAAAGATATTTGCAGTAAAGAGTACATATTTCCCATGGCTTCAGTCTCATAACAACCTGAATCTTGGAGCCTGTCTCTAAGAAATACTGGATACAAAAAGAGGATACATTACTGGATAAAGCTGCGCAAAAAAACAGTGCTAAGAGGTGATGTTCACGAGTCCCCTGCGACATAAGAAGCTTCATCGCATGACATCTCTTACTGGTGCTCGTGCACTCACAGGCTTGCATTGCGATCTAAAGTAAAACACTCTTCAGCTTCTCATTGCTTTTTAAACAGTCAACAGAGGGCACACTGTGATCAACCTACAAGACTAACCACTTTGTTTGTACTGCAGTAAAGCAGTCAACATTTTCATTAAAAAATAAAAACATTTCTAATCCACTTTTCATTTAAATATGATTTATTTATATCAACAAAGAATGACATCACCCTTCTGTCTTGAGGGCTTAAGATCCAGGAATGAATCCAGGAACTAACCAGGCACAGCCTGGATTATATGTTTACTTAAAAGATAAACTGAATGACTGTCTGGCAGAAAAAACACACACCCTATACTCAACATGTTCTACAATGCCAGTAAAATAAATGAAAGAATGAATGAAGATGTCAAGAAAAAGAAAACCTAACAAGATCGAGGATGGATTTGAGGAAAGAGCTTCTGCGTAATATTTCTGGAATGAGAAAAAGCAGCCAAGGCCTGTTAAATCAATGAAAACCTGGAGCATTGATAGCATGCCACCCAACATTTGTGTGTGGATGCTTGAGATGGCCCAGAGTGATGGGTGGAACAGACTTGTTTTTAATTACACCTAAACATGAAGAAAAGTAAAGAGCCAGGCATCAATATGTGCAGCATGTAAAGATCCTTCTGATGCCACTTAACTTCTTAAAAGTATCATTGCAGAGTCTGTAATATATTGTGTGAAGGCTGGTGTGGACATCTGAAACCTACATATAAGCTGTATGAGAAGATGTTGGTTTAAGATTGTGATTTTTAAACTTTGCACCTTTTGTTGCCTGCCAGTTCTGAACATTTCCAAAAAAAAAACATCAGATGGAATCTAAAATAGTTTTCCCTTCATGGCAATATTCTGAGGAAACGTATGTAATGTACACTATTTTAATTGATTAACTTTCTTTACGGCTGGAGTTGAAGCAACCGTTTTGGTATGTAGTCACAGCATGAGCCCTTCCAAACATTTCCCTTGGATTATAACTACTCCTTCCCTGCAACAGCCAGTTTACTTTATTGCGGGAGCTCTTGCATAAATGCAACAGGGCTTAATTAGCAAAAGATATGGGCCTCCACCTTGTGTTGGCAAGCCACCTCTTGAAGCGATGTGAAGAGAAAACGATATTTCTGGCAGGCAGCTGTGAGTCACTTTATCAGCGCTCAACATTCCCGCAGCACTCGTTACTGCTTGTTACATAACCGCAGTGTTTGTAGGTGAAAAGGTCTCCCTCTCCCACCCTATGGAATAGCTAAGGTGATGGGTCGATGGTATTCAACAGTGGAGAAGCAGGCGGTAGTGTGTTCATAGTCTGATAACATGCAGAGCTGCGCTGCTAACTAAGACTTACATCAAACTGTTAGTATTTACAGTGAAATGCCCAGTTTATTATTGTAATCTGCACTTTGTATGACATTACATATAATTTATGCTCCGATGCTGTATAATTAGAGATTATTGTAATATCCTGTACTAAAGGCTTCAGTGTGCCATCTAATAAGCAGAGGTCGTTGTTTTTATTTTATTTCAGTTGAACTTGGTTTCTCAGAAGCAAAAGGCAGGCGGCCATAACATAAACCTATAATATTGTTACGTGATCTGGAAGATCTGGAAGTTACGTGATACTGTGTTGAATAACAATCCATCTTGGAACCATTCGGATATCAGTCTGACGACGATTTAGCCTCTGGGGAGAATGTTTCGGGGGTCCGGTGTAGCCAGTGGATATCAAAGACTTCCTCTTCTGTGTGCGGGTCATTGTTCATAGTCCGATAAAAGCTAAGCGATCGTCAGAAGACAGCAGATGAGTTCTAAGATTTAATTTCGGCCGATGTGATTGTTTACCTGCATGCAACCAAAGCCCGCTCAAACGTGATCGGTCAATAATACTCTGACTACAAAAGGAAACGCTTTCATACCAAGATCTTGCACCGTCGCCTACAGATTCTGAATTTATGTGCAGGCATCTCTTTATAGAGATTAAATACCTATAAGAACATCAGTAAATTAAAACTCTACTCTGATAGTTTTTATGCATCCTTCCAGCAGCATTAGTATGGCACTGGTATAGCGTTCAGTTTTTGAGAGGACACTCTGTATAAGTGGAATAATACCAGGCGGCCCATGCTTCAGCCCCAGTCCCCTGCTTCTGTGGCACCATATTTACATTTAGCCCCGGCCACAACTTGAATTAGAAGTAAAAGACTTGGGGCACAAACCTGAAACCCTTCTCTCTGGTTCACCTTCCCTCTTTCCCTCCGTGACTCCCTTCTCACCCTAAGATGACTCAGTAAGCACAATCTTACCCAAAAATCTCATTAAGGCCCACCACAGCCACTGAGTGCTGTTGCATTATTCATGTGTTTTTCCCAAGCACTCTCAAAAAATGGGTGAATAATTCCATCTGATATTTAAAATGCACAGCAAGAAAATCAGCTAGGTTACATCTCAGCATACCTTTAAACAAACAATACTGTTGCCGGGCTCCGAGGAACTTGTGCAAACTAATCCATGAGAAGCGACCCATAAGTAACTCAAGAAGCATAAAATCACATGAAACATCATTTATATAAATTATTAAATATGCTTTGTTGATAAGATTAAATGCAACATTGCACATAGGGGGTTATATTTAAATCACTTAAAGACGATCAGTTGCAGACCACATGTGACTCATCGGGGACATTTCAGTGGGACTCATTAGCTTGCAAACATTAGCATTTGATTCATGCATGGCATGCTAATCCACACAACACAAGTGTTCTTAATATTCCCTGCAGAGCCATACACCGAATCCATCAGGACTGCTAAAGAGATCTGCATAATTCTTAAGCAGATCTTAGAGGACCTGTCAAATTCCATTAGGCGTGGAGAACTTGTCCTTGTGTACACGCATGGAGATAAGAGTGTTTGTGTACCTGCCCGTGTGCACAGTCACATGTCTTTAATGCCGTGGTTGGCAAAAAACTGATGAATGTGTTAGTTACAACTACAGTACGCTTAGCTGGTTAAGTAGTTGAAGATTATAGCTTTTAGCACATTGTTTTGGTTGTCCGATCAGCACATATCTTGTATGGTTGAGTCTTGTGGCTCTCATTCAGATGACCCGACTGCCCTACCAGCTAAAGACAAAATGCTAGAAAGCCAAAGTAAAGCAGTAAATGAGAAAACCTGTTAGCTCCGTCTCTAATAGGACAATACATTCACACCATTGCTCTTTTGCAGTTTTTATCTCAACACAATAAGTTAAATATAACTGGAATGATGCAACACAGCTAAAAGCTACAATTACTTCCTCCATTTTGGAGTCTTTTGGTTCCTGGTTCCAGACCTCTGATTGTTTGTGCTCGTTGACGTCTATTTCAGCTAGTAGGGGAAACAATCAACAAATCAGAGCTTTATGGGAACGCATCATAGTGATATCCTCTTCCTTCATATCTCGCTGAATAGCTAGCTACATATATAAATATAACGATTTAAAAACTTAATTAAAAATGTTATGTTAACTGCTCCTAGCGACTACTACCGCAGCTTCCATGTTGAAAGAAATGGCAGTGATTAAGAGTGATGAGGCGACCCGAGGCATCACGCTGGTTAAAGCTCTTTTTTAAATTCAGCTCATGCTAAAGATAGTTTCTCTTCTTGTGTGATCCGTGTTTGTTAGTCCGTAACTGCAAAATATCATTTGCCGTATTTCTTCTCAATCACACAAAGCTAACACACAAGTGTTAACAAGGAAATGCACGATTAAAGGCCTTAATACAGAAAAACAGGTAACCACTTGGAGAACGGAAATACGATACTGTGGATTAGATTCTGTGCCGCGAGTAAGACTAATGAATAAAGCTAAATGTGCACTGGCAAGAACAGTTGTATCGCTTAAGCCTGCCAGTATCTTGGGTGTTAAGTGAGGAATTAAATCCTACTTTGATCTCAGAGATAAACCTCTTTCAGAGAGCAGATGTAACCGCACCTCTGATACAACACTGACTCAACTACTGTGGAAATACGTTTCTACACCAACTCGCAGTGATGCTGCATTTCTTGTTGTCTTCACTGGGGGCTATACACACAACTAAAGGCAATATAAGTAGTAACAGACCTCTACCCACTGCTACATTTTTAATGCATGCCAGGAAATGTGGTGTGAGTAACTGAGGACGCAGTGTAATTTCATGACTCCATCTTTAACTTCACATGAGACATATGCTTTAGGCAAGCCCCGAGGAAGTCGGGAGATTCCACAGCTGTTGCTGCTAAAATATGCAAATTGGTAAAATATGGTTCCAACTAAATATAACGTGTCATTAAAACTTAAGTGTTGCATTAAGCAGGAGTACTGTATAACGCAATGACTCCATTGAGCGACAACTTCAGGGTGATTTAACCGTCCTGCGAGTGTGATGGATCCAACCAATCCATCGAACACTGATGTTACAGCGGGGTGTTGTATGGTTTTGTCTAAGTTTTATGGCTTTTGGCTTGAATACACAAAGTATCAAGCATTGCAGGATACGGTATAGATGCCAGCGAATGCATCGAGTCTGACTGCTAGAAAGCCGGAGCAGATTAAATGCAAGTTTGGCACCATTTGACTGTTTTTGCGGTAAAAACAAGTTGCTTTTAAACCACCTGATTTCCTTCACTTTCTCAGTAACCTAACGTGCATGTACCTTGGTGCGGCATGTTTCCAGCGCGTCTCTCTCCAAAGTAGCATAAGGACGAGTGCCTCTCATCTCCAATGTGCAGTGAACGTGGAGACTAATCCAGACTGGCAGATGGGTAGAGGGCATCCTGTAAACAGCCACACAGGTCAGGATGACATTAAAATGCCTTTCACTGACCAGCTCACTAAAGAGGGGAGCCCTCATGCATGCACAGGCAGCAGAGTCACATTTACAACAGAGTACTGGTTTTAACTCTCTCTCACACACACACACACACACACACCCCTGAAGAGTTTCTAAGATGTGCTTCTTAGGCGTTTACTATCAGCGTATGTACTATTTGTAAAATAGTTAAAATAGGAAGTTTCTTCCTTTCCAGTTCACTAATCACTAATTAGGTTAAAACAAATCCTTTTTTTACATCCCCAGTTTATTGGCCCATGTATGAGTCATAAGCAGAGTCCCTTACACGCACACTAGCAGCACCGTCAGCGCTCTGGTGGGCTCAGTTGGCAGCGCTGAAGATGGCCCAGCACGCTGTCAGCGTCAGGCTCGCACTGACCTTAGGGCAGCGAAACACAGCAGACCAGGACATCCTGCAGTCTGCTGAGCACGGAGCAGCCAACTGGCCGTGCTGCTGTGTCATGGTTTGTCAGAGAGAGACCCTCTCTCCCTGCAGCACCCAGCATCCACAGCTTACTGACTGGGAGCCATGCTGTAGACCCACAAATGTTCTGTTCCTTGGCTGACGCTATTAGAAAAGGCTTATGGCCTCATTTATACTTTTTCAAATATCTACGTAAAAATAGATATCCAATGTATAAACTTGTATTTGCACTAAGCAACATATTTGATCTCCTCTTCCATGAATTCTGCCCCTGCAACACCCTCTTCAGCGTCAGGTGTTGGGCTACCCTTGGAAGAGGCTTGAGATGCATTCATGTAGCAATCCGTCAAGAACGCTTTTCCAACATTCGGTATTTACCCGATCTGCCACAAGTGGCTACATGTAAATGAAGTACACACTTGTAGAAGCCTCCATTATACTCTTGGGATTGACCAATATGGCCTTTTGAGAAGCCAACGCATTTTTTATTACCTCCACCAAGGACGTTATGTTTGCGGTTTCTTGGTTTGCTTGTCAGCAGGATTACGGGAAACAAACTGGCCTAGTTTTGATGAAACTTGGGGGGAGGGTGAAGCACGGGCCAATGAAGAACCCATTACATTTTGGAGTAGATACGAAACCCGGGGCGGATATACTACGCATTATTGTTCACTTATGGAAAACAGCCATGACGGATGTCTTGAGCACTCTGCGGGCTCTTCTACTTTACCTTGTTATTGTAATTCATCTGTATACTCATTGACGTGTGCTAATGTGCAGTACCTTTGAACTCATCCTTTCCAAGGAAAAGACACCGAGTACACAGCTCACAGTTGATGTTTGGTGCCAATGCAGGAAGTTTATGAAGCGAGGTGGAAATAAGAGTGTTGGAGTTTGGGTAGTGGACGGTTGTAATTCAGGACACCTTGTGGAATTAACTTTCCCTCATACTAAGTTGTTAGCTAACCCCCCCGACTCTACCACAACCACACATTTCTCTTAACCATACTGTATTTGATCAAAATCAATGGAGCAGAAGCAGAGATATCATTTGTTATTCCTCACATTCTTCTTCTTTGTCCAACACAATGGAACTCGATTCACTGGCCACACGGATTCTCTCAAATATGAATCTAATTAATTAATTCAGGTTAAGTCCTATTCGAGCAGTGTAGTTTGATGAAATCGTGAATAAAAACGGTATTAATTCCATTTCAGCAGAAGAAAACACGAGCAATTATCATTTCTGGATGGTGCTGCTTTTGAATATATCAGTCTAACTGTAAATGAGCTGAGTCTGTTGGACTCACAGATTGAGTATCTGTGTGTGTGTGTGAGTGTGTGTGTGTGTGTGTGTGTGTGTGTCCACCTGTTATGCGACCGTGTCCTGCTCACGCCAGACTGTCCTAATCATGCTCAGGCAAGAAGGCAGAACTAAGGCCATTCTGCTTTCATTTATAATTCAGAGCAGCGCCACATACCATTTGTCTCCTACAGAATTACAATTTCATATCTCCTGTTTCTGGGGAATTGCTTTTGGAGACAGAAAGAAAAGTGGACTTATTCAAGGTTTCAGGTGTCCTTTTGTGAGAGCTCTTTAGGGAATAAAGCAGCATCATGTTCGAATTCTATCTGCCAAAAAAGATACAGTATGAAAGAAGAGCGAGATTCACAAAAGGCTTCTGAGGGTAGCGTGCGTCCATCAATGATGCATCCTCTATAACGAATACTAAATCTCTTTATATCTAAGTGTACTGGGTTTAATACAGTAAGAACACAAAAGGCTTTAAAGCACTGTGCATTGTGTGAGACAGATGTTCCACAACAGACAATCTGAAAGGTCTGTGCACGCTATGAACCTTCACCACTACCAACAAATACTAATAGAAAGATTTGCAATTTAACAAATGAAGGACTGATGAACATCTTCATGTGTGACCTTGGAAATATAGCGTCAAATTGTAATTCTTCAATAAATGTTTTACATCTCAAGTGAAGACACTACTGGAGTCTTGTTGCAAGTTAAAGTCCTCTCTTGTGACTCCTGAAATAAACTTTTTAGAGAATGTAAAATGTGGCTTGGCGAATCCATAATTAGCGAAAAGGTCCACTAACAAAGCAGTGCTCGGGTTCTGGCTGAGGAGGCTTTTCCTCCCAATCAGTTCCTTTACAAGTTGCGTATGGGACTCGGCTCTGGGACTCAAACATTAATACAATAGACCCAGATTCATTCTGGAAAAGGCGCTCAAAGCTCTTTGCAGAACTGTCTGTGTCTCCATTTCTGCCACAGAAAGTCAGAGCTTTCACAGAAAATGCATGACCGAGGACATTATCTGACAAAACCAACGCAAAGGCCAAATCAGTTTCACAAGTCCAGGGAACGCTAACACTCTTGAACAAAAAAAAACGGAACAAAGATGTTGTTCTGGCACTTTAAGGCAGGGCAAGGAGGAACGAACGATATTAAAAGCCTTCATTTTGTGGGTATATTGGCTGAAACATTTTCCAAACCATCCTCAGGAGTTATGAGGATTTTAAGACTCTACTAATAATCTGATTATCAGGACTGTGTGGTTCGTTCAGATCGGCCTGACAGCAACTGCCTTGTAACTTTAAGTAAAAAATTGGCCAATGTGTTCCTCTTTCATTCTCCACACGGTGTGTTCGCCTGCATGCAACCTACGCCTGCTCAAACGTTAACAAACGTGATAATTAATACAGAACAAAACCAGAATGATTCAAATACCAACATCTTGACTACATATGCAGATATCTGTGTTTAGATATGGATGGGGCTACCCCACACACACACACACACACACACACACACACACACACACACACACACACACACACACACACACACACACACACACACACACACAAAGTTAGAAAACAGTTCAGAGTGACTTCAGAGAAAAAACTATGAATTAATTAGCCCCTGACTTCACATCTAAAGCCACCAGCAACATGCTAACGTAAGAAGGTGAATATGGTAAATATTATACCTGCTCTTACTCTTAAACGGTATTGTAGTGTTAGCTTCATTAAGACAATATAAATAGAAAGTGACACATACAGCAAGGAGTCTGATCACTGCTATTGTTAAGTTTAGTTCAGCTCATTGTACAGGGAGCTGCATTTCATAATATCCCATGTAGAGCTCGGAATTAAAAAAATCTTCATAACATGAAAAGAGCAGCCACCTATTACAAGCAGTCGTTGCATCCTCTCGTGATAGCTGCGTCGGAGAAAAAAGACTGAGTTCCAGACAAAGCCAGCATTGAAAATAGAGCAGCAAGTGGGATCCTTGGAGCTAATTACTAGCCGCGCCATGATTGTCTTTAAATTCCAGGTGGGCAGAACAATGGCAGGTCCAGACAAAAGAGGAGAACAAAAGGCCAACCCTGTGTGATGAAAGGAGGACATAAAGTGAATCCGCCACTAAGAACATGTTATGGGTGTGTGAGGTGTGTGCGCTCGTGTGGTCAGACTACCCTAAAGGTCACTGACAGAGTGATGACATTACGTGTTGTGCTAAAACGTCCAACGCTAATAATCCCTGTGTTTATGGGACATTAGTTTCTTGGAGACGGTGCTCCAAATACATACTATGTATACTGTATGGCTGCTCTGCACTGATTAATACAGAACATTGTTATTACATTAAAGAGACTTACAATAAGTGCAGACAACCAAGAGGACGTCCTTTCTTCTCCTCCTGGTCCTCCTGGTTTAAGTTATGAGGGGTTTTTTATTACTTACAAGGGAAATATAGGTGTTGTAGAACTACTTTTCTTGGCTGAACCAACATTAAAGCTGACCTTAACCACTCAACTGCATGTTCTTTTTAGCAGTTTCCAACTCATCCTCTTGGTTTTGCGTCTCTTCTTCACTGTTTCGGTTACCATTTCATTTATTCATGCAATACAACCACTGTACGCCATCTGCCCTGCACCAAACACACAAAATTAGCAACGAGCCGCTGAACACAGTGAATAATTCAGCAGCTAAAGACACATATTTTCTAAGGAATTGGTAGAGACCAAAACAGAGCTAAAAGATGATTTGATTTTGGACTTAGGTGGCCAAAACAAACAACACTGTTCTGTTACCAAGGCGTTGGCCACAGGAGCTGTATGAGGTGAAGATGTCCGGGTTGCAATGGCTTGTTGTGCTGCTCACAAGTGAACAAAACATAAATGCATTTGCAGGTTTAAAAGGGAGATTTCAAATTGTATAACACGGGCTTCTCTGTATTGTGTTTGTTATGGATCGTAGACCTTGAATATATCAATTGATAGATGCAAACCCCTAGAAAAGAACATCTACTCAAACATGGATCATTTCAATTCTGTTTCTCTCATAAGTGGATTTTTTGGCCCTACTTTAACATTTACTTTGAAGAAAGTATGTTAATGAAGCGGTCATTAAAACCCAATCTGTTGCAAAAACCAAGGATTTTCACAAACTAATGTTCTTTTTAATAAAGGCTTATGATTCAAATGTGATTTGAATTTGGCAATCAGGATATTTTTCCTCGGTTAGTTGTTTTTAATGGGGTCAGTTCAATTTGAATCGAACGTTAAGTTGTTTAGCTGTTTGACTATCAATTTAGCTGCTTCCTGCTAGGACATTTTGATTTTATTATCATTCTATTGCTAATCCGGTGATGCACCCTTCCTGATAGCTATGAAAGCTGCTAATGAGTGACAATTAGGCCAATAGCTAATGATAGCAGTCAATGTTATGAGGAAAGGCAACATTCATAATAATCGTTCAGATTGATTAATTATGCAGTCTGCCAGCTTCTATCAATTGATCTCCTGTGCTGCAAAGCTTTTATCTTATCCCGATGCCGGTCGTAGCAAGCATACTCCATCTGACCCCAGTAATAACAAGCACCACCGTGAGTGGTGATGATGGCAGGTTTTAAACCGAGTATCAAATTACTTTGTCTATGTGGGTGTGTGAGGGAGAGAGAGTAAAAGTAAAGAGACAGGGAAAAGGGAGAAAGAGTCAATGTGACAGTGTATTTTCGTCAAGTGTTTCCCAAAATACATCTCCTGTACTTTTCAGGCACACTAGGATGCTGCAATGATGCTCAATGGAGCTCGAAGTCTCCCCATAATATGCTATCATCCCCGTCACATATTATTTTAACAGCAAGCCCTGTGCACACACTACTGTTGCTCACACTCCAGGCCAGAGGGGGATGACAGGGTTACAGAGTCCACTCAGTGGTTCTCAGTATGTGTCCTACTACAGCGAGGGATGGTGTGTGTGTGAGACTCAGAATCCTGTCAGTACTGTGAGCAGGATCAGCCCTTTGACTAAAAAGTGTCAGTTGCCCACATGGTTGACACAGGCCTGTCAGCGGGCAGCTGTACCTGTGCATCCCTTACTGGGGAAAATATGATGGATCACCTGCTTCATCTTCTGAGCAGCCGCAAGGATAAAGATGGATGGCTCAGCAATGACGGGCAAAGAACATCTAAGGAATAATGCAACGAAAACAACCCATGGGAGAATATCTGATCATACAACACAATAGGACTGTTGAGTTTCTTCTGAGAATATCACTAACTAGTGTTCTGACCTGTGATTGTTGTGAGAAACTATTCTATACTATCCCAATCAGTTATGTATTCCTCATGATGGATGGCCAAATGGAAACAAACACAGAATGTTCTTTCCTTTCCTGCCTCAAATTCATTATGGGAGACTTAAACAGATGTGAAAGCATCTACAAACTGGAAGAAACAGTGTAGGAACAACACAAGAGCTGCTCCACTCATGTGGGGAAATATCTGATTATGAGTCTGTGGCACCAGAGCGTCGTTGAGGAGGATCGATAGTGACAGATGAGCGCAGTGGAGTGACTTCTCCCTCTGAGGGGCTACGTCATATCCCACCAGCGTCAAAAAGACTGGCAGGCTGTGCAGAGGTCCAGGCAAGCAAATGTTTGTGGACTAGCTAAACAGATCACGTAGGATCAAGAGTCAAGTGTGTTCCTGTCCTAAATACTGCTGAAAGGTACACCACTGCATTACATGCATTGATTGTAAGATTATTTGTATGTTTATAGTACAGAGTGGAAACAGAGAGAGAGATCGGACGAGGGTTGGACTCGAACTCGGGCATTGCCTTTCCTAGAACTAAATCATCAGTTAAAAGCAGCTCTGGAACATTAAAGTTGGAGATAGATTGTCTGATGTCCTTTGCATATAACGACGTCACTGTAATAGGTCCTTGCTGAAATGACAGTTTGAAATACAGTCAGCAGTCACAGGCCAGTGAATCACTGCTCACACGGCCACAAGGTTTCACTTCAGGTATACTGAAAGATTGTTTTTTTCCATTTCATATTTGTCCACAATTCAAATGTGAGTTCTAGCTTTCATTTCAACTTACTGGAAGTTACATATCATTCTACAAAATGTGTTCATATAAGCCATTCTACAAGGGTAGAGATGGCTACAAGTTGCCAACTATAGCAAAGGCCTCAAACACAACATTTCGTTTCAAAATGAATTAAGTATCGTTCTACGAGGATCTAAATCTTTGACCACTAGTATGACGGGAGGTAAATTGGCCAGTAATGCACAGCCACTAGTCCTTGATATACTGGAAAGATTAAACTTAATCAACCCACTTTTTAAGCTCTGTTAATAATGTGTAAAGCTATTACTGTCAAACAAGGCTAAATCTTTAAGGCTGTTTCCAAGCTCTCCGATCATAATGAGATTAAATCCACTGCAAAGGTCAAAACATTTTCCATAATCTCTTGATAAACAGGTTTCCACTGCAGATCACTAAAAAGGGGTCCAGAACACGTCCAGTGATCCGTTTGTGTTCCTCACTGTTGAGGGTTGACACGTATAATAACAAGGCATTGCTAATGTCTCTGTACACTTGAAACTGTGTGGCACGGCGCTCGAGAAATTCTCACAATGAAACCTGGAGGCTGGACTTGGTTGCATTTAGAAATGTCAGGTAATCCGTCTTTCATGGCTGAAAAGACAGCCGCCGGGGATACTCTCGTTTCCTCTAAAGGAATCAATGAAGGAGGTGCTTTCATTTGATAAAAGTAGAACAGGAGAAACGGGCTGAAAATACATTTAGAAAAGTGTGTTCCAAAGTAACTAAACTGATGCCACAAATAAATACAAACATTAAAGTAGACAAATGAAGGAGATGAGAAGTTATGAAGTATAAAGTGCACGAGATAGTCATGTTTGGCATACACAACAAGGTGTAATGCTTTTCTTTGTATATTAATCACAAACAGAGGCTGAGATCTCTCCACAATCTAATCTCCACAACTTTAATTTGTGCATTTTCTGTAACAGCATCTACCCCAGAGTTCCCTTTGTTCTCTTCTCTTTCCAATCCCACCAGTCTAAATGAATGGGTGAGTGTGTGCTGGGCTAGCTGTGGCAGGCTGGAGGAGTTTTGATTTATTTCCACAGCTCAGCCAAACTGACGCACTGACAGCGCGGATTGTTCTGTAGCCGTGATAAATGCCCCAAGACGCTCCGAGCCTGTTAAATGCGCTAACTCTAGATCCGCACAGGGCCGGGGAGGAATAAAAAGGCCTAGACGTAATCATAGAGTGGGCCGCTGTACTCGTTGCTCTCATTTCCACATCAAAGATAACAGTGATAGGATAAGACTGGTGACTCCAGCCGAAGTCGAATACATTATCCCTTCATGCTTGTTCTCCTAATGTGGTTAAAAAAACTATAATTGATGAATATGTGTTATGATAATCCCGCAGGCGCAATGTGTACAAATCATTAATTAGTTGGAAAAACTAAACAGTTCGCCTGCTACCTGAGCAGGAGAATCACCTCAAGAGCTTCTGCTACCTCATCATTACGAACTTATCAACCCTTTGAGTGTCTCTGTCTCCGTCCACACTCCCGTCTTAGCCAAAGTGAGTCAGCACTGCCTCCGTAAATCACACACACCGGCCCAGGAGACCGTGTGAGGGGAGTGTCGTCTCCCATCTCGCTCTGGCTTTCGACTGCTTTTAATAGGAGACCTTAAGGATGGCTGACTGACAGAGCTGAAAAACAAGCAGATAAATCAGCTTCTACCTACCCCAGTGCTCCTCCCAGCGCCCATCAGTCAGCTAAATGGGCAGCACTCGCCACAAATTTCAGCAAATCTGCACTCCAATTGGTGGGCGGTGAAGTGGGGGAGCGACGTGGTACTGTGCGTGTTTGTGCACTGGGGGAAATGGAACCAAACAAGCCTTTAGGTCGGATTTCCCCCCCCCCTGCATATGTTAACAGCCTCCTACATGAAAGGCAAAATCGCTGCATGCTTATCTTCCACCATCCGCGCTGAACGTCGGCTTTGGACGTTGAGTTAATGAAACATTCAACATGTTCTTAAGTCCGTACTTAACATCACTTGAGGAAATGTATCAGATCTGCAGCACCAAAAGGCTTCAGACAACTTCTTCCACCTGGAAACATGCGCTGAAACATTGGTGGAGTTCCTCCCAAATCTCCCAAAGAACGTATTCTCCTCTTTTTGTGTCTTCTATGTTTAGTAATATTATTGGATTCATGTTAGTGGGTTAGGGTTCTTCGTCCAGACTCTTAATCAGAAAAGAACAACAGAAGTCAGTCGTAGCTCCTACTCTTAAACTCGGGGGAAAATCTACGTTTACGTTTGCCGTCGTGCACTTGGAAACGCTTGGAATTCGAAAAATGATGGAAATTCTGTCTGTAACGCATCACGAGCCTCTAGAATAAAACATGGGTGTGAAAATAGACGTCGGATGAGTTTGCCTTCCTCAGAGCTTGGTGACAGGCTGGACTGATGTCATCCTACAGTAAGTTAGGCTTAGGGAAGGCTTACTTCCATCTCCCACAGGCCCCCTCACTGCAGCAGAGCCTGATGTATGCTCATACTGTAGACCTGACATATTACCAGTCACAGGGGCAGACCCATCCCCTCTCTCAGGTCAGCGGCTCTAATCATCATCCCCACATCAGGACTTCAGTGTTAGGTGGATCTGGACTGTTTGGCAGCAACCATTTGTCAAACCCGAAGCCTTCGTGGCGACTGGGCTCCTGACAAAAAGTTTAAAGGCATTTTATTCCAGAGGCGTCCCGCCGGCAGTGACTGCTCCGAGTGTCCACCTGTGTGTGTGTGTGTGTGTGTGTGTGTGTGTGTGTGTGTGTGTGTGTGTGTGTGTGTGTGTGTGTGTGTGTGTGTGTGTGCAGTAAAGAAGGGGACGGTGTGATCCGGTTCACAAGCTTCACCGTCTTATTAAATTATCTCTACGCCTTTAACAGCAAGGCCCCCACCCTTCTCTTTCCATCTCTCTCCCAGGCTAAACATTTGTCTTTCCACTCATGGGTTTTTGTATTCCATTGAGATGGGTTGCTGGTGGCAGACTGATGGTGGGAGAGGGGGTGGGGAATGGGTGCAAAGTCCGCATTC
Organism: Cottoperca gobio; assembly: GCF_900634415.1. Taxonomy (NCBI): domain Eukaryota; kingdom Metazoa; phylum Chordata; class Actinopteri; order Perciformes; family Bovichtidae; genus Cottoperca; species Cottoperca gobio. Next base: position 20,113,812 of record NC_041365.1, read on the forward strand.
AGGCTCGCTGTTTTCCATCTCACTGCTTGGTTACAGCACTCAACAGGCAGGCAATACTGAAAATCAAAGCCTGGCTGCTCAAATATGGCTTTTAATTAATGCAGTTTGTTACGAGTGCTTCATACGGCTTTGTATTGATCCCCTAATATTATTTTTAAATATTCATGAGCATAACAATTGTCCGTGTAACTGAACATTTATGTAAATATTGCACATATTTCTCTCTTTATATGTCGATATTCTCAAGGTCTTTTTTCATTTGTTCCAATATATTTTATAATGTGTACAGAACAATTACTTTTGACTCACAGTCACACCTACTTACAGTTAACTACTCTTGTTTGCTATATTAAAAAAAATCATTTCCCCCGAGGAGATCATTAAAATGTCAGGCCACTTCCTGTGTGGTACAGACCGTGTGCTCTCCTGTAGCACAGCATCACAACCTGCTGTGACGGCGGCGACCTCAGAGAGCTTCGTCTGATTGGCCAGGTGAGTGTTTATTTAGCGACGCTCCATTAAGTCGACATAGCGACTCCCATCACGAGGTGCAGCACTTTGCCTCGAATCAAATCGACAGGTGAGGGGCTACAATCGCTGTGGCTATTTCCATAATGCCAGGCTGCAAAAATAACTAATGATAACGGCTGCGGAGGGAATTCAGAATCCTAAGTCAAACTTAATATGAAAACAACAATGCCTTAATACCACATTCGAAACATGTTTCAAGCATAAACATCACCTACAGTGTGCCGTTTTGGCCGGCACTATCTTTTTTTGCAAACAAAAGTGACAAGGAGGAGCCAACCACAACTGGCAACGCCGTGATAGCGACCTGTCAATCATGAAGGTAGCTCATAAATCAAACATCATGCTGCATTGAAAAGACTTTAATTAACAAGAGACAATAAACTCGTTAGGGAAATGTTTGAGGTCAAATGAGAAGTTGCGTCATTTTCTCATAGACTTCTATACAATCAGACTTCTTTTTGCAAAGAAGAAGAATTCAAATTAAAATGCTGGATATCAATTAGAAGAAAAGAGAAGTTTAAGGCACTTCCACATTTGTTTAATCTTCAGACATGAAGGTTGCTCTTTTGAAAAAGACCCGCAGCATTAATATATCTCATATACGAAGAGGCCCCAGCTGTCCTATTTAAACACTGTCTTACGATGGAGGTGGGAAAAAGACTCATCAATCTTCTTACATTGGAGCGCTCCGATTTTAACGATGTAGTTTTTTGGGAGTGCAACAAAGTTTTGTCACAGATAATTAAACCAATCAGGCATCAACCTTCTGCAAAAACGAAAACAGAATCTCCAAAGCTGCTCTGCTGACATTTAGTTTGTAAAACAGTCTACCCTTTTCAACAGCGCTCTGAAAGCCACGGTCAACGTAAACACTTTACTTCTTTTTCAGGATCTGTGACAGATGGACTTTTACTGCTGGAGCAGAAAACTAAATGACGATGACGAGCAGAGAAACTGAGGAGGAAGGACACAGAACAGACCAGAGTTATATTTATGCCAATTACAGGAGTTTCAGGCATAACGGCTCGTTTACACATTTCCTTTCCCGCTCTTATAAACCTGCCCATAAATTGATTATGTTGCAAATGAGCCGACACAGTTGATGATATTTATTAAACAAAAGGAGCTTTTTTTTTAAGGATTGTTTCCGTGAATCAAACAAAAACAGGCAGAAAATAACGCTGAAGGTGAAGAGAACAAGTCTGAGATATATGCTCTGAGATAGAAAATAAATATGTTTGTTTTTCCAAACAAGCTTAACATAACCATATAAACATAAAATTAATCCGCTTTACATTTTAGCCGACTCAGTGAATCAGAGCCATCCTCTGAAGCCCACCATTGAAATTCAGCAGAAACAACAGAATGTGTCGCTAATTAAAAAAAACACTCGCATTATCAATCTGTAATTATGTGGCGAGTTTCAACATACATGACCTGACGTTGTTGCAGCTCCACTGGTTCTGCCCAGAGCTAGAATCATTTACTAATGGCCTCCAATAACAATAATAATAATGAGCTTGCAAACAAATCACAACTTGATTCTGGCCGTTTCCATGTTCTCCCTTTTCTGGAACCTGTGTGATCAGATATTCATAGGTTTCTATGGAGAGTTTGTTTCTCCATGCAAAGACGTCAGAGTCTCTCGTACAGTAACTCAGGCTCCAGGCAGTGTCTATAAATACATGTTTTTTGTGCCATTAGGTGACTGTATATTAAAGGGAATTAATGTTTAGGACTGGAAGTGACGGTGGAGCCGTACAGCTCCTTTTAAATGCTTAAGTGCACGATGTGTCTCATATTTACCTTTAAATCCAGTCTGATACTGATGCATTTAATGAGCCGATTTACCAACAATATATATCGTCAGGGGCCCTTTAAAATGCACTATTAACATTGTATATGTGAGTATTTCCTCCTCAATGTTCTTCACTGATGAACATAAAACCCTGGATCTGTTTTAAGGGGTGAAAAGGGTAAAACTCTTAACGAATAGATATCAGCAGTTCATTACTTATATTAAGACAATGCTTTTCTGTATTACACATTTTATGAAATGTTATGTTTAAATATGTATACAAGGCATTCTCTTGTTAAATATGAGCTCATTTCCGGAACAGAAATGTGAACGTTGCATAAAGCAGGTTCAAAATTCTTGTTTTATTTTTACAGTTGATTTCGGACTTCTCCTCGTGTGTCTCCAGAAATAAGAAAATACTGTCAACAGCCATGAAGTCAATAAAGAAAAATGTTTTTATAAAGTAAAGTTTTCTTTTCTGAAACTTTAGCAAGTGGCCATCCAGATAGAGGGCACGAGATGACGTGTACGTTATGCTTCTGAGACTACAAGTGGAGGAGGACGCCCCGTGCTGAAGGACTCACATTGAGAGCGAGATCGGAAGTAATTACAATTTCTTTAAATGAGCACATGTGAGCCACAATGGGGATCCTGGAGAAACTGGCGTGTATACCGAGCAGCTGGACGTCGGCTGGAGTGCCGGTGAAGCATTTCTTTGATTAGTTGACGGAGCTGTGCAGTGTAGGAACACTCCCTGAACGGCAGCATGTCACACACTGCTCGTGGATACGATTCACAAGTGTGACTTTTAAGCCGAACACACACACACACACACACGCACACGCACACACACGCACGCAGTGTAGCAGCGCATTATTCATCTCCGTGGAGGTCGGCATGAATGTTCCTGCCACGCCACAAAGTTTAAAGGTCAACATGTAGTTACTGCCCAGTTACTCAAAATCTCAAGCTCATCTGTGTTTTGATGGAATAATGCGACAATGCTGCGACTGTCATGGGGGGGGGACGGGGGTGTAACCCATGACAGACCCAATTTACATTCGCTAAAAAGATCATTATGAAGCACTAAGCAATTGTAGTAGCCGTGTAATAACCTGTAATACATTCCACATTAGTTTGTCATTTTTTATTAAGAAAGAAATGAAATCTTTCTTTCTTTAAAGTCTTCAGACGCTTTGACTGTTCCAGGATTGAATGCTTGTAATCAGCGTAGACATGAGGTGATATGGTCCTTCTCTGCCTCCCAACGGGCGGAAAGTGAGTCGTTAACTTGCGTAACATAACCAATTACTTTTATTTAACTTCTCAAATGTAACCACGTGTTTGAAACGTGGACCGGCGGTCTCTGTTCAGCACGAAGCTTCGGGGGGAACGGCAGGAATTCATTTTTACTGAAGAGTTTATTTGAAGAGTTTGTGACACATAAATCTAAATCCGCCTCCTGGAGGAGTTTAAATAAACTGTCAGGAGAGAAATGTTCAAGTGTATCACGATGAGGATATAATCATCATGAGATCAGCAGGTTCTACAGTCTAATGAAAGAAAAGGTACAAACCTGCGTCAGAGCGGCAAGAGGTGGAAGAAACAGCTGACTGACTAACCAACATTTCAAAGGGGAATAAACGTGTCAGAAGAGACTCAATCTCCAGCATGAACATGGAAGACAGAGCACAAAGCTTGGGAGGAAAACATCACAGCAAGTAACAAACTCATTTTCATATCAACCTGCAGTTTGTCTGTCAGTGTGAGGCGTACAGAGACGCATCACTGTGTATGACACTGTTACACGCACCTGTAATTGAGCCTGTGATAGTCTCTGTGATAGCACCTGATAAAAGCATTCTAATGGGCTGAGGCTAATTATCAGCCTGCGAAGGCCTGGGCTGGAACTGCAAAAGTACTTTAACAGAAGGAATGTCAGTCTGAAGATGGGACGTTATCTCAAGCATCTGCTCACCAGCGTTCCTCTTGAGGTGCAAGTATCTCCAGTATCCGCAGCACATTCACTTCAGTGAAGTGTTTACCTTGATCCCCACGTTTCTGTGTCAACAGATTTCCTACATCTCCATGCTTGATCTGCTGTGTCGCTTCATTTTGCACATTGCGTTCTCTTTGCAGAAGCAGGACAGCCCCAGCTGACTAATCAAAATGCTGGCAGAGCCCAAAGAGGGAACGGGAATCTCAGAAAACAAACAGCCGCAGTAAATCAAAAGTGATTTCAGGGGACGATCACAGATGGTGTGACCGAAGGACGCTCGTATAAACGCTGAGCGTCCTCAGTGATTCACATATTTCCCAAGCTGCTGTTTACACTTCTCCAAAATAGCCTGTAGGTCGTTATGAATGCAAATACAATGTATGTAATAACTGACAGGTGAAGAGATGTCACGTAACTGTGACATAACTGTGATAAAAGCTCATCTTTCTTTCTTAATGGAAGATGAGATAAGTTCTACAACAGTCACTTTTAGCCTTGATGAAATCGTTTACTTCGTATTGCACAGAAAGCAACGCAGACGTAAGAGACTCACCCCACTGCAAAGGAGCCAGCTGCAGGTGCTCCAGGACCAGCTGGTTCAGGACTCCCTCCACGCTGGCTTCTCCTCGGCGCCGCAGGGACGGGTGGGGAAAGTTAAGGTGCATTTCAAGTAATCAACATGAGAAACAGTAGCAGTGTAAAAATATTGTGATTGTAAATGGCTGAAGCTGCTGAGACAAACGCTTTCACTCGTGGGTCGTCTGCTCCTGTATTACGAACATCGCAGCTTCATCTGGAAACTTTGTCTTGTACTCCGAAAGAAAAGTTTCACAAATGTGTTTCTAGAAAACATTTTAGGCGACAAACGAGTCATGCAGCTGCTGAATCGCTCTGCATTTTACTTTCCAGAGGTGGAAACTGATTTGCAGAAAGTAAACTCGTCCTAAACTTTAGGCAACCGAGGAGCATCCAAAGGGACACTCGCTCATTCCAAACACGATGCGGCGTTACCAGAATGCATTGCATGGCTGCTTACATACAGACAACCAATGGGAAGCATGGAAATGAAAGGCCCTGCACGCACATCATTACTCTGATTGGTCGAGAAGATGCAGACGGAGACGCAGCAAACTTCTCACTTGTGTGCAGCCGCATAGGCGAGTGATACAGCTGCAGGACCTGATCACTAAAAGTCATGAAAATGTGCATTCTAGTTATTAATATTAATAATGTGAATAATAATATGTTGTTTTGTTCCTGACTGTGTGTGTGTGTCACGTTTAGTGAAAGTTCTCATGATTTACTGAATCCAGAACTATAACTTGATTATCATCTGAATTATTACATTTACAATAAAACAAGTCAATGATTGAACATCAGCTGGGAGGAAACATTCCTGCAGCCTCCCTCGTATTCATAGCACAGAACTGTTTACACTCTTCTTCTGGGAGATTAGGCCAAATAGACTTTGTGAGATATTTTTAAAGATGTGAAAGCTGCGTATGTTTACTGAGTGTGTGGATGTATGCTCCTCATATTACACACACATCCACAAGAGCAAAGTTAAAGAAGAAATACCAACAAATCATTCATAAAGGTGGATAATAGTATCAGCAGTGTAAGAGTAGTCAGTTCCTATATATTCTAACTGTCATTGATTGATGATGAATCATTTGGTTTACAATTATTAACACAATATTGATAAGGGGGAATTAAAACTCCCTATTTTTCGGCTAAATTGGTTTGTCGACAGGATTACGGAAGAAGTTCTGGCCCAATGTTCCTAAAAGTTGGTGGAAGATTGAAGCATGTGCCAATAAAAAAACATTATAATTTTGGAGTAGATCTGAATCACAGAAATTATATTTAAACACAAACTATCTTTCACTTTCGTTAACATTGCGGCAGGTTGTTTGTGTTGCATTCATGGGGTGTTGGAAAAATCGGAAAAATTAGCTCCCGACAGGGAAAAACTCTTTAAATTGGAACAAAAACGTAAATCAACGCGTTGTTCAAAACGCTCTGAGCAATAAATATGCGACACATCTTCCTCGCTCATGTAAACACGGAAGTCGGAAGAACGACTTCCAAGATCGGGACAATCCGAGGAGCATTTGAACGCACCATTGGCCTTGGCGGAGGTCGACATGTAGAGATTGTTTCTGTAACCTGACTGTAATAATAGCATTAAACCGGTCACAGCGTAAACTATCAATGTGTGAAAGCTGCATCAAAATAATCATGGCTGTCAGAGAGCAATTACCCAGATAATATGTGATGATAAGAACACAGATGATAATTTACACAGCTGACATTTGCAATAATTGGCAAGACGAGCATCGCCTGGAGCACCAAACTGGTGTGTATTAACCTTTGAGGGAGAGTACGCACGCAGAGGCAGCGAGAGAAGGACAAAACCTACTGCGCTGAACAGTGCCGGCTCAATCTTTCCCAAACTCGCATGTCACAACATGCACCTGCTTCTCATTAGAATGGACACAGGTGAACAAAGGCAGCGTTTTGGCTTTGATTGCATGAACATGATGGCTTTCTACTCTGAGACTTCGGTGGAAGCGTTGGGTAACAGGAGCAGAACGTCTTCACCGATACAGCTCGATGTTACAGCAGCACGATGATCGACAGCCTGAGCATCTGATGTGCTGCTATAATCCTCAGTGGACCCTCATACGAGTCAGTATTTCATAATATGCAGACGTGTTCATTATTCACACTGAAGCACTGCACAGAGTACAGACACCGTGTGATGGTAGAGTAGCCCTGTATGCACGACGCCACCAGTCAAGACTGTCTTTCCTAACAGCACGCTATTGGAGAAGGGGTTCTGTCTTTCATTAAAACATGCTAACATCTGTTAGCATGCTAAAATGTTAGCCACATACTAAAACAGTCACACAATGTGAGCGTGGACAGTGGCAGCAGGCTACGCACAGCCGTATCTCTCAGCTCGTATCACGGTAATAAGGTCTGTAAACTTTTACTGAACATCTAACTAGCATGAAAACGTTCGGGTCGGCCTAACCCTAACCATACATTTGGTGAACATCGTTGGATTCATTTATCTGTGGTTGTGTGAAACAGGATTATATTTTAAGACCAAACGCTCCAATATGGGGGTGAAATCCAGTTTCAGCTGCAGGGTATCATATATATTTGTCAACACATTTGACAAATCCGTCCCCACAAAGAAACACTGTGTGGATGATCAACACGCTTGTCCACCCACTAAACTTATTGTCGACAATCATTTACGAGTTGAGTGCACACTATTTTTAAGTCTCGCACCACAGTTCTTCCTGGCAGAAGAAAAAATGGACAAGTCATCGCTTACATTAATTCAAAACGTCTCATGCAGCTTTTTTGAAAGGCCTTCAAAGAGTTGCTCGGAGAACTGGTGTTTAGACAGTTGGGAAGACTCTTCAGAACTGAGTTTGGAGAGATGACGTAAATAGTAGTGCCTGAGGAGTACAGCTGAGCACAATGCCTGTAAGGTGATTAAACAAGTCCTAAACTGAACCTCAATCTGTACTTGAAGTAACATGCTGTCGCTTCTGGCTTAGACGATCTGGTATCTGGATGTACAATGCTGACAGCTTTACAGGGAGTTCCAATAATAACTAACTGAAGTGGATAGTAGTGCTGGTTAAGGGGGCGACTGAGACGAAGAAGTAACTTCCAAACTGCAATGACCTCTTCAAGGGGAAGACACGCACAACCAGTCCCGCCTTTATTTCTTCCATTCCTCTCACTGTACATGGCAGAGTGAATCCCTGTAACTGAACTCCATCAACAAAACAGGATTAATATTGCAGGGAACTCGTAAATTACAAATTAAAGAGACTGTTACTTTGCTCAGGGCCAAGCGAGTGCTTCGGAGTGTGACACGCATTGTGATCAAATTTCTTATTTCTCGAGTTCTTTCGTGTTGTAAAAATAAAAAGGGAAAATCCACCCTGAAGCAGAATTTACAATGTGCTGCTTCAAGGATGTCAGACGGCTGAGTTACTAGTTACACACACACGTCTCCGAGTGCAGGAACCGATAGCATCAAGACTCAACTTGATAACATCAAGTGACAATCGTGCCGTTGGTCCGTTCACACTGAATGAATAAGTGACTGAACATAAAGGGAACATGTAGGGAACATGGGCTTCAAATGTGACACTTATCACATACGTTTGTATTAAGTAAGTCATAAGTTCAATATTTAGCGTTGCACATTTCCTAAATGTTTCCTTCTTTGTGCTACAGGATTGTTCTGTCGATGACGTAGTTGCTAGATCGTCTATATGCTTGAAGAGTTTAAATTCACATATTGCAATCATAACATGTTCTAAATTGGATAAAATGATCAAACGAGACGTTTAAGACGGATCTTTGCAACATCAAAAAGAGTGCTATCAGATTTACTGCTGGGCATATATTTGTATTTCATTTTCTTTCTTCATCGCTGCCTACATGCTGACAAATTAATTGTAGATAAAACAATGCACATGATGATGGGGGCGTTTACGCCTTCATAAAAAGGAGAAATATAATGGTAACTTCAGGAGCTCAGAGATTGGATTCATCATTAATTGTATACCGTGCGCAGCAACAACCTGACAGGCAGTTCTTCAATCTCTAAATATGTGGACCGGCAACTGCAAACTGATGAGCAGCTCTGGGCTGATACATGGCACGATATGCATGATGACTAGAACCTCTGTTTAACTGCAGAAGTTTTCCAGGAAACCCAATAAACTTTTATGGAACTTGTGCACTTTATATGCAGGAACCAGCTGCTGGAAGTTTTGGTTTGTTGGATAGAGTTTCTGCAACTTAAAAGGTCCCTCCTCCCGAGGCAGTACTTTCAGATCGCCCGGGGACTTTCAGAGTATTGAAAGTCACCAACTGGAGAGAACTCTGCAAAACGTAATGCACAACCTTCATGCAGGTCGCAAGCAAGCATTGGACGTCACTAATCCAATAGCACATTGGTGGATTTCCCTTCGGAGTCACAGGTGGTGAAATTAAAAAGGTACCGACTTGAGAAATGACGATGTAGTTAAAATGTACTTAAAAGCACATTACTTCAGACATGGTTGTCAATGGATCTGTTGACGAGGGAACCTCCTAAGTAGCCAGATGGATCTAACTAATGTGTTACGTTCATATTGCTCTTATTGTATAATCGACAACGGGTGAGACATGGTCTTAAGTCGCGTCTAACAAGCCCACAGAACACAAATACTAACCATCTATAAGTTATACCTGCAGTATACATTGTTTCTGAAGGCAAGTGTGTTGATGATGTACATGATAAGACAACAGGCTGACAGCAGACGGCTCAGAGCAGCGTGCTGACAATGCTGCCAATCATTACATTGGTCGGACCACGAAGCTCGGACCAATGGGAAAATGTTGCATCATACAGATGCGTGTACTTGACACAATGCCACAGCCACACACACTAAGACATCCTTTCACAGTGTCAGAGTGGGAAGTACTTCGCCATACGCTTTTCCATCTGACAAGTTCCCTGCTGGCTAGAGGGCCTCCAGATGTAGGATCCAGATGTCCTGTATCACAGATCTGACTGTCAACAAACAACAACACTCAACAAACACGCTGCGTAATACGTTTGTTTGACACCTTATTGGGGATTACGACATGTTTGGTTCAGTAGAGAATGTAAACCTTTACCATCTGTATCTACTGTCTGTGTAGCAATGCTCAGCTCAGGCTGGATTCTCTGATGTAACTCTAGCATTCATGTAGCCACTGGAAGGATATGATGCTCCAACAGATGCCCAGATTGCTGTTGATCTGGCAGCCCTGGGCATGCTGTCGCTCCTCCTCCAGCTGTTTGGGGTTAGTGAAGCGAGCCGTCTCCTGGTCCGGCTGAGGCAGACTCTCAAAGTCAAACTTGTCAACCTGGATGGCCATCCTGCAACAGGAGAAGGGAAAATGACTTAAGAGATACAACTTTCTGCTTATACGGTTTCCGATTGGCCAAAAGAAATTTTGATGATGACATTTTAGGGATCTGGGAATGACAGTTAGATAACTTTCATATTTATTCAACCTTAATGTATAGTCGAGATCATTGAGGGTCGACCCTCATTTACAATGAAGCTGAATCAATTACACAAACACGATTACTGATGAGAAACAATTATAAACATAGTTAAAGCCATTCAAATGTTTCAATTAGGGACAATTATTTGAGATACATTTGGATATTTAAGATGTAAAATCAAAGACAGTGTGTCAAAAAAAAAGCATTTTGCATTTAGGATAGATAATTTGACAGATTTAAAATAAAATACAGTTATTTTACTTACTTATTTATACATTTTGTAAGTTAATAAAGATTCAAATGACTCAGATTTATGGATTTCAAGTTGCGTATATCTGATTTTTAAAGCCAGTGTTCAGCTTTGGTCATTTTTAAGTGTTGTCCGACATACAATCCAAATATATTCAGTTCACATCGAGCAATTCAGGTTCAGAACTTCCCAAAGGAAACAGCTGTGACAGAAAGGAGGCAATAGCCATAAAAATAACACCTGAAATATTGGATGTGAATTTAAAAACAATTTTAAAGTGTCAACTCGAGCCCTGCACAGGAAAGGGTTGAACAAGTTTCACCAACAACGTGTTGGGGAGAACTATACATTTAACATTCAACAACTGACTTTATGCATTTACATATTTCTACTTGAACAGATCAGTCGTCTCTGGTCATCTTCATCTACTGTACAGAATATTTCCTCGCCTACACTTGTGCCGAATGACAGTCGATGCAGCGGCTCTGTGTGGTTTGGCGAGTGTCAAATTGTGTATGTTGTCTGAACAAACACCCTCAGGCCTCCCCCCCCCCTCCCTCTATGTTATTTATTAACAAGAGCAGGGTGTCCGTTGCCAAGGTTACGTCACATGTCACGTTGAGTATTATAGTTTCGTTGTACCAATCTAAACCCAGACTACACCTGTGCTCTCAAAATGACTCTAAATACCAATGCAGCATTCAGGCTCTCCATTCAAAAATGGAATTACCAATTGTATGTATTTTTTCTCTCCCTACACAAATCTCTGTGGAGTTCAAAGACACGAGGTGCAGACGTCCTCAGGGGAGACCAGAGGGGAGTTATATGTGATGAGTCCTCTGCATGAAGCCGAACACCTGCTCCGCCTCCGTAAACTGACGTGCAACAGCACATTATCACCGTGTTAGCAGGCAGATACGGAGCGACGTTAGCATTCATTCCTTTTTTTGCTCCGTTTTGTTCTCCACCAACTTCTGAGGTAAATATCTGGCTCTTAACGCAGAATCAGAAAGCTGTGCAGCGACGCAGTGTGATATGTCTAAGGGCTTTTATTGTGAAAGGGAGATAGCGACCCTGAGGCAAGGCTAGTAGGGAACCAATCCAAACACATTATTCTACAGCCGTTACATTATGTCCACGTGTACATCATAATGATAAGTTACACAAACATTTATCTTCATAATGTTGGACGTTCTTCACCAGGCAGTCGCTAACTGTGTATGTCACACAGTTACGAGCTTAAACACTAAAATAATGTAAACGCTACCTGGAAAGATGCTACGAGTTGTTACATTGATTGTTAATCTGGTTTTAGCATTATCTCAAAGTGCCTCACTCTCCAGTTTATTCATAGAACTTTGTCGCCCTCCTGATAAAAGCCTTTATCCCCAAACGTAGGAAGAAGTCTTGTTTTAAAGCTCTACTAATCAAAACGTACGTGAGGAGTCGCTCATCACCCGACTCTGCAGCTCCTCGCAGCACTACAGAGCGTTGTACCATCTTTTAACTTATTGTTTACACATTCTGCTCTCACTAACACACTCCAGCATCTCCAGCAGCAGCAACCTGTGTGCTGCTTACCTGGTGTTACACATCACACCGGTCAAAGAAAGTCAAACATGTTTCTAAGGAGCTGGCAGAGACTACAACAGCCAAAGGACATTTGTTTATTGGACTTGTGACAAGATGCAAATGTTTGTTATAGAATATATGTTTGTGTTAGTGCAGAGTTGTTCTGCCATATTACTGCAACCATCCACTGTGGGGAGTGGGGAGTGGGTTTCATTAGCAGCAGGTGAAACTTCTTAAATAACATGTCATCTTTTAATGTATCTGAAAAATCAATGAAGCAGCACGTCAGGAGAGAAGAGCTGAGAGACGGACACCATCAGAGTCTTCTCCACACAGAGAGCACGGACAAACGGTCAATACAAATCACTCTCTACTTATAGAAATATGACTTTGAGGTGGGAAGTGCAGATCACCTGGACATGTGTCTCCACAGGAGCTTCAATAAGAGGAGGAGTCTCACTCTGACAGGGGTCACGCTGACCGACACAATTTATTTCTCAAGGGCGGCGGTTAGCAGTAGTCACTCCGACACACAGATCACGGTGGATCCATGTAACGATCGCAGGTTCAGAGGGCGTGATGGCTCCCTGAGGAGTCTGAGCACCGACAGGAAGATGTTTACTCTTAAGAGCAATCATCACGTACGATGTATTAAAACACAAACAGATACTACGAGGACCGTATCGATCCAGCAAAGTAATGCAAAGTCATGTGACGTAGACCGTGAACGTCTTCGCTCATTATTTCACTTTGAATCGGAGCTGCAGCCATAAATCAACTAACGGCAGGAAAATAATCGGAATTACTTTAATCGTCACAAATATGAAGCTTTTCTTCTTTTCTCTGATTTATTTCATATTTAACTGAATATTTGGGGTTTTTGGAGAAACTGGGATTGTTTCACTATTTTATAGACCAAACGATGAATCTGCAGCCCGACGTCCTCACAGCGAGAATCATTACAGGTGATCTGCAGCCGGACCGCTCTCACACTGTGCTGAGAAACATTAAAGAAATACAATACAAGAAAAAAACATCTCTTGATGAGTCCACACACACACACACACACACACACACACACACACACACACACACACACACACACACACACACAGGGGGAAATGCAATTAGAATTACACAGCCTTTACAACAAGGCAGCACACAAAATAAATAACCATTAAGACTTCAAAACAAAGGCGACAGGAACGCGCCTGTTCTTACTGCGACACACTCAGATGCAGCCCCCCACCCCCCCCGCCTTTGAAGATTAGTGGCACCGGGTTTATGTCACTGACTGAAGTCCATTCTTCAAATGGGCTCTGCTTTTCATTCCGTCTCCTTCAAAAGCGCACATTACACATTAAGTCTAAAAATAGCACGGCGCAACGATGCAAACGGTTCGAACACGAGGAGGCCGAGGCTGCGACTCAGACGCACACGTTCAAATCAACAGTTCAGATGAGGAGCAATGAGGAAAGGCAACAGTTTAGCACCACCACCAAGAGTGTGTGTGTGTGTGTGTGTGTGTGTGTGTGTGTGTGTGTGTGTGTGTGTGTGTGTGTGTGTGTGTGTGTGTGGCTAACAGTAATAGATTAATGACTTTGGGAATGACAGTTTTATAAACTGATAAAGTTTTAAATGACTGAATATTCTTAAAGCTAAGCTGCTAATTTGAAGCCGATATTTATCTTCAATTTTTTGTCGTCAAACTGTCGAGTATTTATTTTTTCTCAGACAAAGGACAAAATGTTAATTTGTGTTAAATGTTAAACCCAAAAAAACTCAATCTATAATAATACAAACCCCCAAATGAATCACTAATGATACAGTTGTGCTTTCAGCCGGAGCGTCGAGTCTCGTTGACGAGGGACACGACACACACGTTACCATATTACGGCTGCAGAGACCAAACTGCGTTTCAAGGTACCAACCAAGATTTAAAGAACTACTTTATACTGCAATGATTTAAAGTTCCTCTCCTGACATTGATTAAACCCTTAGAAATGCATCACATTTTATATTTAGAAACATATCTCCACGTCTGCATCACACGTTGGCTCGTCCGCGCTGAGTCCTCGGGATAAATGGATGGAACAGTGCGAGGCTTTAGAGTTTTGTGGCAAAACGTTTCTGATTAAATTGTTGGAAACATTTCTCCAAACCTAAACCTGCAGATCCCAGTTGAATCTGGAAGATGTGGCTGAGACGTTACGAGTTTCACGATATACTGCAGCAACTTCTCTCTTTGGTAAAACATGAAGTCTCAACATTTCTTATTTTACAACTTTGCATCGTTTTAAAACTTCTCTGATACTCCTCGTTTGCACGTAGCGTAACGCTAATGACATGGAAAGCCCCGCCCCACAAACTGTGACAAGTGTGTGACGTATGGAATGTGGACTTTAATCCAAAGATTTAAAAGTTATTAAAACTATTTGAGTAAAAACTGCAGCGTATCATGCAGAATGCAGGATATTGATAAGAAGCAGACATTTAAATATTACTTAGTCAAAATCAATAAGATGCATTGGTACACGGAGGAACGCTCTGGCGTTGACTGATAACTTCGCTCATGAAATGTTTTGCAGAATATATTTTTTTTAAACTACGTCAACTTGAACAAAAACAGCAAAACTTTTTCAAAAAGTTCATAAAACCAATGAGTTTAAAAGTGAAGCAGATTCAATTCAGAAAAAGCAATTTAAAGCATAAGCAAGTGCAAAGAACAGCTCGTGTTACAAAGACCCCATCCAACCCCCAAGCACCCCTAAAAGTGTTTTATACTGAGGCAGGGGAGCATTAACAGGCCACGCTCCCCCCCCCCCCCCCCACTCTCCTTCTTCCATTGATTTTATTCTGGAGTCTTTTAAGGATTACACCGTATCTGGAGGCTAATCTAGCCTATTAAAAGGCTTTTAATAACAACATGTGTGCTGAGCTGGGGCCACCATGGAACATCTCTCGCCCTAATTCCCAGTCCATCTCAGCTACCTGCCGCCCCCCAGGCCCTCGCTGATAACAGCCTGCGTGGTCTTTATTTCCCTGGCCGAGAAAAGGCGTCAACAAGGTAGATAGCAGATTGGATGGATGGACTGATTCCACCCAAATTTCTATCTGCTCAAAAGGGTGAGCAGTGAATCAGTTGGTGTTTAAATAAACCCTACAAAGACATGCACGATCAAAGCAAACCTGCAGAAATAGGCAATGTTATTCGTGTCCATGCATACAGATGGAGAAGTCCATTTTCTTGTCAGTCTGCTGGGCTTTGTTTTGGCCAAGAAGCATTTTTGTCAGGTGCAAAAAAGAAATATTTTTTATAGCCTGCATCCATTTGGTATTTTGATGACTCACAACGGGTTTGACTGGTTGAGAGTCGCTGCAGAGCAGAAGGTGTGGAACAGAGAGTTGTGCTCAGAGCAAGTGAGCAGGCACAGTCATGGATCCTACCTAAATATTTATATATATTTATATAAATATTTATATATATTTATATAAATATTTATATAAATATTTATATAAATATTTATATATATGTTATATATTATATATATTTATATATATTTTTTATATTAAAATATATTATATATGTATTAAAATATATATATTATATATATATATATATATATATATATATTAAAATATATATCATATATATATATTAAAATATATTATATATATTAATATATATATTAAAATATATTATATATATATTAATATAGATATTAAAATGTATTATATATATATATATATGAAAATATATTATATATCTATATATATGAAAATATATTATATATATATATATTCACTTGTATACATTGTAACAAAAACACTGCCACAATCCACCGTGTCCAGTGTTTCATCTTCATTATTTTAGCAGAGATGAGTACAAGTCACAGGACTGTAGTGGCTTCACTTAGATTTGGATAATATAAAACTTTATATTATTCTCATGTCTCAAACCAGATCATAGCCTGTACCAAGTGCTCTGTGTGGCCTGAACATGATAGTAAAAACAATCCTTTGCTCATTATGTTGTTTAAAGTGTTACGTTTCCTACATGCATGTTGTTGCACCACGAGGCTCAGTGGTTTTACAATGTCAAGTTTTCCTGACTTTGCAAACTGTCATTTTATGGATTTGAACCACTTTCATGTTGTAAGAAAACTAAACCAACGAAAGTAAATGATTGCATATGTTTGCGACCCCTGGAAGACATTGCAGAGCTTTAGTTGTGTATTGATGTGTTTGGGACTGAAGTCGACAACGGTTTGTTATTTTCCGGCCGAATAAAAGCAAAGCAGACGTGTATCACTACGTATCATCCTGTCCTGTGTCCTGACACGATACTGCTAATTACTCCCATCATGCAATACGCTGTGGCAGTGAAGCCTTTTTAATGGCAGTAATAACAGCAGCTTAGGGTGAGTTGGTCACAGTGAAATGACCCCTTCCTAATTAAATGCTGTGTTTCCTCAGACCAAAAGTACATGATAATCACATCAAAGCACATGAGGCCGCTTTCATCCGACCACTGCAGAGCCATGAATCACGTCCAGCCGGAGGTCTGCTAACTCATAATAACAGACGTTATGTGCAAATGCGTGCTCACGGGCAACGACTGCGGCTGTAGTATTGCATCATGCTATATTACCCGTGTAAAGGTATCAAACTTATTTGTTTAACGTCAGCCGTCTTGTTGTTTCACGTGTGAAAGGAGTTCACTCGCGTGTGTCCGTCAGCATGCTGCGAGCACAGTAAATCCCGTGCAGGCAACATTTCAGCAGAGCCTTTTTGCATCTTCTTTAACAGCCTGTGATTGTGTTACGTCACTCGGGAGAGGCTGCGAGCGCAGAACGCACCGAGTGTGTGTGTGTGTGTGAATGTTTTCACAGAGGGTTATTTTTACCTCACGTGCAAGAGCTTAAGGGCGGAGATCCATAGAGGCCCGTGCAGAGGCAGGCAAGAGCAACAGTCTATTTTTAGACTGCGGCTGACTGTGTAACCCTTTGTATGCAGCGGCTGCAGAGCCGGCGGCGCTCCATCCGTCCGTGTCTCGCTCAATATGATGAGCTGCAGCAAAATCGAATCCTTACTGGCAATTACTGTATGCGGAAAGGAATTGAAGAATGCTTCTGTGCAGACAATCATTTAATGTGCCGGCTGTCATTACTGGGGTTGACACCGAGCTATTTTTGGCTCTGCTGCTGAAACCCTGAAGCTCTGTTTGGGGCATTTCGTCATTAATAGCCCGCACGGTAGTTAAAGGCAGCGTATTGGGACACAGAAGGCAATGACGTGCAACTAAAGTCCCCTGCTGGATTTCAACAAGGGACGTAAATAATAACACATGTGTTACTTTAAGTGAAGTGGGTAATCCAACGACAGCAAAGGGCTTAACCGCAACGTTACAGGTGACTGGAGCAGGTAATGGCTGCTCAGATAAATCTGCTATATCCATCACATGAATATATGGATTTGGTGAAGACGAAGCACATTTACAGAATACCAACGCTGTAGAAACATGAGCATGTCAAAGGAGTGCCGAGAGGTCTGAAGCAGCCGGACGGTGTAGAGTACAGGAGGGCAGGATGTTCCAGCACCTTAACTAACCCATCTCCAGAGAGCCAGAGGGGCTGAAACGCCCTCTGGGGAACGCATCATTTCAAGACGGGTGAAAGTAAAGAGAGGTGGTGTGAAGCTGAAGGAGAGGTGGAGCAACAGCAGACGTACATCTCAGCAGTCAGCGGTCATGTGTCAGGAAACATCGCTCCTGCGGTCCGTCCTCAGCGGAGGCATGTTTCTGTGTTTTATCAGTCGTGATATTGTTCACGTGATGAGCTCGTACACTTCCACAAAGTTAGAACAAAAACAAAAAGGTAGATTTCTTTTTTTTAAGGTTGTGACACAAATCCATCAAATGAAGATACACACACTAAGGCTGGGACTGTGTGTGTGTGTGTGTGTGTGTGTGTGTGTGTGTGTGTGTGTGTGTGACTGCAGATGCATTATGTGCTCCGCTGCCATAAAAAGTAGCACAAGAAGGGGAAAAGGTGGTCGTCATGGAAACAAGCTTTGTTTGAAAAGCTCATGCAATGAGGCGTGTGTGTGTGTGTGTCTGCCCTTGTGTGCACCGATCCGGCAGAGCCAAAAGGCACGGAGGTTGGAGGAGACATGGCGAGGAATGAGAAAGTGCTGCAGTGAGCGCTGACAACCCCCCCCCCCGTCCCCCGTCCCCACTACAGGCGGTATTACTGAGCTGGCTCTGCAACGATAATGGTGGACGGCGGTGGAAACGAGCGACAGCCTGGGGGTTGATGCCTCAATGAGCTGTAACCCCCCCCCACACCGATGCAAAGAAGGGATTTTGCAGAAGAAGGTCGGAGGTCAACCTGCTGCTGGCGGAGAAATGGACTCTGGATGACTTTTAATACACAACGTCAAGTTTCATAAAGTGAGAAACAAAGATGATGCTGAGCTCCTCTAACTGCAGATATCACTTCTAATGTTTTAACTTCTCCCCAATTGTATTTCGGTGGGTTTTAAACAAAACATTTGTTAGAAAATATGATGTCTTGATTAATTTGTTATTTTTTTTATTATCAGATTTTACTGTGTTTTTTTTATTGTCTTTCATTTTCTGTAAATTATTTTTGTGCTTGATTTAATTTAATTGATTTTTAAACTTTATTTTTGAATTGTGCATCAACATTTATTATTTAAACTTGTATTGATATATTACAATTGAAGGTTTTAATCTTAAACACTTCAAAGATCCAGATCACAGCTGCTGGTTATTCAAGAAGAGTGAAGATTTATAGAAAGCTCAGCAGCTAAAGACTAAAGAGCTGCGAGCTGACAGGACATCTCGTAAAGGAGAGGAGAGAAGATGCTGAGAGGGATCATATCACAAGGAGGTGACCAAGGATCTTCTCCCACTGGTTATATTTCTACAGCTGACAGCCTCTGGGCCGCTGCTCTTCAATTCAGATAATAAGATACAAACACTTGCATCCAACCCATTCTGTTCAATAGCATCTCCCACTGAAGGACTGACAGTCAAACCTTCCATTCAGATTCATATTAATACCATATTAATATGCTGCGTCTCATCACAACTCATCAGATCGAAGATTGAGTGGCAGAAAGGTCGCGGCTGTTCGCCGGTACACGGGATCGCTCCTTCTTTCTTCAGATGGAGGAATAGAAAGTTGGTGAGGCATGCTGTTTATGCAAAGCACTGACCATTACAGCCTGATCATTCTCAGCTCAAGGTGGTTAAATAAAAACAGCCACCGAGGAATAATTGGAGGTTGAATTAGTCATTTCTTGCAGACTTAATGTGCATGGTGGAGCATACTGATGAACGCATCTTACATTCACAGAGATCCAAAAGAGCAAACAGCGTCTGTGTAGCTGTTCGCCACTGTGACCTCACTGCTTATGCAAAGATTTCATTGGCTGTATGGCAGGGGTCTTCAACGTTTTACAGGGGGAGGGGGGGGTGCTGTTGGAGTTCTGTGCAAGGAGGGGTGCTGTTGGAGTTCTGTGCGAGGGGGGGTGCTGTTGGAGTTCTGTGCGAGGAGGGGTGCTGTTGGAGTTCTGTGCGAGAGGGGGGTGCTGTTGGAGTTCTGTGCGAGGAGGGGTGCTGTTGGAGTTCTTTGCGAGAGGGGTGCTGTTGGAGTTCTGTGCGAGGGGAGGTGCTGTTGGAGTTCTGTGCGAGGGGGGGTGCTGTTGGAGTTCTGTGCGAGGAGGGGTGCTGTTGGAGTTCTGTGCGAGAGGGGTGCTGTTGGAGTTCTGTGCGAGAGGGGTGCTGTTGGAGTTCTGTGCGAGAGGGGGGTGCTGTTGGAGTTCTGTGCGAGGAGGGGTGCTGTTGGAGTTCTTTGCGAGAGGGGTGCTGTTGGAGTTCTGTGCGAGGGGAGGTGCTGTTGGAGTTCTGTGCGAGGGGGGGTGCTGTTGGAGTTCTGTGCGAGGAGGGGTGCTGTTGGAGTTCTGTGCGAGAGGGGTGCTGTTGGAGTTCTGTGCGAGGGGGGGGTGCTGTTGGAGTTCTGTGCGAGGGGGGGTGCTGTTGGAGTTCTATGCAAGGGGGAGTGGGGGAGGATGTGAATGTGCAAAAAAAGTCAAATAAAAAAATATTTTTTTATTAAAGCAAAACAATAATTATATATTTGTTTTTATCTACAAACTATTTTGCGACCCCCCTGCAGTACGTCGCGGACCCCCTGTTGAAGACCTATGCTGTACAACAAGTTCTCCATCTACGTTGACAGATCTAAAAGATTTGGCATATTAATACAAAAATAGGGGGTGCGTTCACCAAACGCAGAAATATAAAATATAAAAGAAGAAGACAGGATTAGTTAAAGCACTACTGAGCTTTTATAATCTTTAAATGTTTGTATCTCTAATCGTTATTTAAATATTAGCCAAATACCAAAATTACATTTAAAACGCTGTTAACTTTGAAAAGGTGCTCTTTGTGCGGTGTCATTTTTTATGCTTTAAATTGGCTTCATTATGTTTCACAAAAGCAGAACTCTAAATGTGAGTTTTGTTTGCTATGCCAGGAAAATCTGGAAGAATTTACCAGAGAAGAAAGACACAGAAGCTCTACATCTAAAGAACATCAGTGCGAAGTGTCGCCATGTTGGGCTCCTGAACATCAAAGTGATGGTTCACTTTCTTCCCTTCTCTATTAAAGACCATCAAGGGGATGAAGACCTTGTGAAAGATGTCCGTGGATGATACGAGAAGATGAAAGCAGCACTCGTCCCATTTGTTCCTCTCGTCGCTCCACAACCCAAACTTACTGCTCAAACAAAACCAACGACATCTTACCAACGGTTACTGTCGACGGGAGGTCATGGGGAATTTATATTATTGTGTATTCTACTCATACAATTCAAACATGTTGTCGGCCTTGTGGAGGATTTTCAGTTTCAGAGGAAGATTATAATTTACACTAAAGGTGTTTTGATGTACTTTACTTTATTTGAACTGTTCTGAGTTAACAGTGATGTCAGTTAGATTGAGTTAGGGCCGAGCTCTTAAATACATACATGTTAGCCTTTCTTATCCTCGGGGTGCATAAACTTCTTTCTAGAATATCGTATCGGTGATAAAAAGCTGCCAATTATTGGTATAAATCCATATTAAAACTTCTTACGTGGCTGAACCACATGGTGGAAACAGCTTCCTGTTGCTGTCCACATGCTCCGCTCATATGGAATTGTAGAAACTATTAAATCCCCTGTTCAAGCTGCTGTACGCCTCCCCATGCATGAAGGTGTTTCTATTTCTGCAGCCATGAAATAGCTCAATGGAAACAATTAAAAACCTTTTGTTGTCGGAGGAAAGTGTGCGTGATTGACAGGGTCGTTTCTGTTACTGTCGGACTGAAGCCTCAGCGTCACCGGGCCCGGGTGAAGACTCTGGAAAACATCTTGTGCCTGACACCTCATTCATCATGGAACGGGAAAGAAATATGAAACGACAGGGCCAGCTGATGTCGGGAGAGGATGAGTCGAAGAGACAAGCGCAATATGGTTCAGCAGACGGAGATGGAGTCGGCGGTTCTGATTCTCTCGCTGTGCAAAATCCTACCCGAGTCTGAATCCTCCGCGCGTACGCCGGGTCTGTGTCGAAAGAAGTGATCGGCATGTTTCCGAAAACTAAGCCCCTCGGTGAATTCTGTATCCTCTTGCATCTTCGAGGGATCTGCAGAAATACTGTTTTGCATACGCGGATCTTCTGATAATTAATCCATATGTTCGTCAGCGCTCAAGAAGAATCTGCACAGGATAAAAGTGCAGATTGGTGGAGTCAAAGCCGACGGCTGAGTCAATAGGGCATGTCAGTCAAAGGGGGGGGGAAAGACATGTAAGTCTATATATACACATGTGCGCTTGTTACCAGGACTTGACATTGTTTGCCTCAGAGGCACAATGTGTCATATTCTATCAGTTTCTAGATCTTTTTTTTAATCAATTATACAACTGGTACACTATGTTTCCTGACCTCTACTTAAGTCCTGATGTCGAACATCGACTTTCAGGTGATATCACTAACAAATCTCTCTCTGCACCTTGGGGAATTATATTACAATAACAGACTTGAAAAGATCATTAAGATTAAGACAAATGAGCTAAAATTGTAAATACAAGCTTTAATCTGAGAACTGTTTGATCAGATGTTGTTGAACCCTTCACCCAGCTTGAGTCGTCTCCTCTGGACGGTGGCGGAAGAAGTATTTCACATCCTTTACTTAAATAAAAGTTCCAGTTCAACACTGTAAAAACACTCCAAGTAAACGTACTTGCTCTGCAGAGACTGATGTATTAATGACGTTGTTAGATGTGCTGTGTAAGCAGCTTTTTACTGGTGAAGCTTGTTTTAACTAACTTCATAAACTAAAGTTTATCCAGCGGTTTCCAGTCTAGCGGTCAAAACATCAATCTGAGGGGTCGGGACACCATTAATCATTTGTTCAGACTGTTCCCTAATCTTTGCTTTTGGGAAATAATGAAGCGTTTAATTTCTCTTGGCCTCAAAAACACTTATTGAAATGATCCCATTTAGAGGGGAAATTTAATTGAAGTGCAAACAACTCAAAGATATTTTAAATGAGACAAGTTGACCGAACCAGAACCTGCTTTTTATATATATAAGCCCCCAAAAAAGCCAGAAACCAACTGGTTTAACCTGCAACATGTTGGATTTTATAAGCTTGTGATGTGAATGTAAAGTCTTAGTAACTATTATCTGTAAAAAGTACAATATTTACCTTTTGAGTAGAAATATAAAGCTGCATAAACACTCAAGCACCTCACATCTGTACTTAGTTACATTCCACCTCTGCCCATGGAGGATCTTTCTGATTTAAGGTTTGTTTTGTGGTTTATTTTAAGAAATAACCAAAATGACAGAAAAGACCAGAGTCTCCTCTATCACTACATATATAACATGTTTGTTTTCATGGAACCTTTCATAGTACTTATAGTCGGGCGAAGTTCTCCAACGTGTGCAGTAAGTGTTCCACAGCCAGAGCAGTGGGCGGTAAATGGATAACCAGCAGGGGACGAGAGATTTAAATCTCTTTCAAGAGACTCCTGAAAATATTAAAATGGCAGCACGATTATATGTATTATATTCTTTTCTTTGGCAGACATTCATTTATCCTCTGGTGTGATTTGTTCATTATCTTAAAGTATCACAGACAGTGGTGTAGGTCAAGCTCATTTAAAACGATGAAACTTTTATTCAACACGGCCAAACTAGACATTTGAAGTTAATTTGAAGTATAAATTTACATTAAGTGGCTCCACTAGAATTGTACACGGAAAGAAAGTTCCAGATATCTTAGCTGCTAAAGTCAGTCGAACAGGTGGAGAGAAGATAATGTTGTCGGGAAACAGGCTCTGTAGTGAGCTAACGTGCTAACGTGCTAATGAATTTTGGTCGAGCTACGCCGGAGAATATTTGGTTAAAACAGATCTGTGATGCCGTTTTGTTCTCTGTGAGGTCTGCTGGACGAGATGTAATGTAGCCCTGGTGTGTTTCATGTGGATTGAGCTCTGTGCCAGACTCCCTTCAAATAAACTAGGTTTTTAAATAAACATTGTCGTCAGCAAACCGGTGAATACGGTAACTTTGGCGTCCAGTTAACACACCAGCCATCATCGTCTCCTAGTCTTCTTCACCACTGTTTTGGAAAGAAGGAAATAACGGGACTAACATGCGAACTAGCTTTAAAAGCGACATATTTTAGTTTTTAATTAGAGCAGTGGATCTTATTTATGCCGGAAAAGTGACTGATTTAAAGAACAGTAACATTTTGAGTGGTGTAATATGAGCTCCACTGCTAATCCTTTAACATATAGAGGTAAATAAAACCGTGTCTCAACTTTTTTAGAGCGTTGTAAAGGGATCTTTGTTGTGGTTACAAAATGCTGAAAGCTCCTAGCAGCTAACTTGTGCACAGGAAGGATTATTTGGAGTGAGCTGAGTGATGTGCTGTTTGGCTCTGTCTGAAAAGATCCCTTTTCCACCCCCTAATTCCCTTCAAATAATAACATTCTACCCCTGTGGAGAATGGCCTATGAGTCACCAGCAGTGCACCTCCGCTCGTGGCGAAGGTGCACCGGAGAGACGGCGCTGACAGGAATCATAATTTGCCTCTTTCCTGTGAAACGACAAGCTGAGCGCGAGGGAGAAAGGCGGAGGTGATCTACATCAGAAGGGTGTGATGTTTGTGCTCGTGTGTGCAGGTACAGTATGTCTGCAGGTCAGGGGGAAATGGAAAAACAGCAGGGACACACGTACTAATTTGGGACAAAAAAACAGATCACCTCACCACACTGTCCGAAAGCAATCAGATCGTTCTCTTGCGGTCACTTCCTGACCAGTGAATACGATGCTTATACTTTATTTAATCTCAATAACCCACATCCCGATCTGTTGCATTTAAATTGATACCCAGTCCAATGTGATATTTAGACTTTCCTTCATGATAGAGATGCATATTGCATGCTTGGCCTAAAGAAGGCGTAACTGCATATTATTGTCCATTAGTACGTTGTATGATCTCAGAGGGATTTGTCTCACACTGGATTTGTCGCAGCAGTATGGTTTGGGCACAATTTGGACCACCTGCCTACATTCTCTCTCGAGTTTATAGGTGTGTATATAGTGTTGCCAATTTGGCGACTTTCGCGCTAAATCTGGCGACTTTCTATTTTGAGGAGTGACGGCGTCTTTCAATGGCAAAAAAAAAAAAAAAAAAACAAGAATCAACAGGAGAAAGTTCATTTGTAGTTCTAAACATATTTAGGGTGTTTTTTTACACACTTTTTGTCTCCCAGAACGTTATTCTTCTCTCCTACAGCGTCCATTACAATTACATGCAAATTGACGATTATGCAAATTAGGCGATGACATAATTTAGCGACTATTAGGTATCGGCATCTATCTTCCTGTAGAAAGAGAAAGCTTCCACTCACCTCTGGCACTCGCTGCCATGTAGAACCAGGTCCTGGTTGTTCTTGGCGCTGACCGTGAGCTCATGCTCTGTCGGGTTGAAGATGTCGAGCAGGAGATGACAATGGCGGGTGCTGTGGACAGACGCAGGAGTGTTTGAATAGACGAAATATTGATATTTAAACATTTGAATTGTTCACTGAAAAACTAAAGAATAAAAGATTTTCAGGCTCGAACTGAAGCACGTTTTAGACAAAGACTTCTTTATGAATTATACACATACATGCCGCCCATATAACCCATGCATAATGACTTGTTTATGTGTGTGTGGGTTAATACTTTATGCATGAAGTTATGATTACTTTCTAAAAATACACGGCCACATACACGCAGCCAATGTATGAGATTAAGAGAAGACGGCGTCTGAGGTGCTCATCAGTCCTTGTCACAACATCAAAGGTGGCGGTGCTTTCATCAGGACATCTCCTGCTTTTCTCATACAGATCATAAGAGGACCAATTTGTGTTTTGATCAGGAGAGATGACAGTGGGCTTTCAAAGAGTTAATTTTAACCCCCAAGTAGGTGTTTTTTTCTGCTCCTTGTTAATGACGGATGAAAGGAATCAGAGGACAGACTGTCCACTGCAGTGTGTTACATTAATACAGTGTACATAGTGTGTGTGGGTGACAATACTCTACATTAAACATAATATCCACACTTTCGTTTTTAAGAGTTTCAATTCATGAAAAGTGATAAAATAAAATATAATCTAAAGCTTTGGCTTCATTATTTATATTTATTTATGTGGTGTTATTGGTGTTGTGCGTATTGTGTTTGCCAGGACTAAATTAATGAATATATTTTTGTTAAAGATACATTAAAAATACATGCATAAACAGATATATACATACAAATACAAGTGAAAACCTATTTAAAAAGATTATTTATCATGTATAGATGCTTTAATATATTTAAAAAATAAATGAAATAAAGTTTTTGTTTATAAATATTGTTCTTCTCACTGCCTGCGCTCGTATTTTGAGTGTAATTAATTTGCCAAAAAATAAAACAAAAGCACAATGAACAAAGTTAAAGATGAATCTGACTGAAGGCATTATTATTGTTTGATTAAAAATAAAAAGAGTCCGTGTGGAGAGCGAAAAAGGCAGAATTGTATGGCTGACATGCTATTAACTGACGATGATTTAGCTTTTTATCCAATTAATCTGCATTAAAACATGAAACAATCCGGTCCTAAACATCTTAACACCGTTGGACTCTGTTTCCATTGAAATATAATAATAATATAATGTATGTCGTGAATACTACACAAGTCCTGGAGTACAAATAAATATCTCACGTCTCACATTCGAGCCAGAACTGTATTTTTAGAACGCCTTCTTTATCACCCCATCGGCGTTTTAGATCTCAGGGTTAATGGAGGCTTAAGTTGAGTTTGCCCAAGTCCCTAATAAACTGCTGTGGCAATTAGAGGAGCATATTTTCCAGAGGCTACTCGTGTTTCTTTAATTGTCTCGTTGTCTTTGTTGGCAACGTGATTAACATGCTGAGTGGGGCGAGGTACTGATTTATAGGCACGGGCCGTTTAGCCGAGGTGATCAATCAGACCACCCAGTTAGGAAACACGGCCTCATTGCTCTTCCACTAAGTACCCAAGATAAAGAGAAGGAAAAGAGCCAGGGATGGAGAAGACAATGGGGAGTTGTACCTTTTGATCAGAGTTAAGCTGGTGGACAACTTCCTTTAACAACTGCTGCTGCTGCAGAAGATGAAGATTCTGCATTTGAACTAAAGGGAACTGAGTCACAACACAGAAGCATTCTGCTGAGCTACTACGCAGGGCAACCAGATCCAAGCTATATAAATAATTCAAAACCACCATCAGGGTTTCACACTATTTGTCTCCATTTCAGTCAGAGAATTTTTTTATCTTTTTTTTAGGAGCCTGAGCGACAAAGTCGTAATGTACAAAGCAAATCATCCTTGAAAAGATATCAGCATGTCTTCCTTTTGTACATTTAATGAAGCACATAATAACTTAATGACGGCGGCACGTGCTGCTTTGGTTGTATGTGTGTAAAGAAGGGATTATTTCCTATCACCACCATGTGTACCTGAGGTTCAGCTGCTGCTGTAACAAAGGAGAGTTAATGAATGTCACTGTCTGACTCTGAACACCAGCACGCTGACAAATGAAGCGTTAGCTCAGCATTTTGCTATTATTGATTTGTAAAGGACCGTGTTGCATGGGAGTGACTCTCTAATCCTGCCACTGCACATTTCCAAGCCAAGACCACGATACACACACACACACACACACACACACACACACACACACACACACACACACACCAGTATGATGTCTGTGTTCCTACGTGAACAGCACACCTGGTTGGATTTAGAGCACTGCCAATGATGGGCTGTTTTCATAGCTAGTGATAATTGCTGGTTTGTCAGCATGTGAAATAATGAATCAAAATCAAATCAGAGGTAGTTACTCACTAAAGGGCCAGTTCACCAAAAACAGTGTTTCGCCACGCAGATAGATTTGGATCTGCCCAGTTTTAAGATATATTTCTGCTGTATTTAACAATAGTAGAGAAGGAAATTAAAAGTGTTCAAAGCATTCTAAAATGAAAGAATTACATTTGTGTTCTTTTGGTTTTTACTCCAATAACCGTCTTTTAAAGGTTTTCATTGGGCCTATTTCTTCAAAAGAAATTTACAAACATCAGATGAGTGGAGGGTTTCCTTTATGTAGGAGCTGCAAAGTGTTAGAATTAGACAAGATGCACTTTCAAGAAAACACATCAGAGCATCAGTTTATTTCCCCCAGTAGAGCGATGTACTTTACCAGGACTACATCATGTTGAGCGAGTGGTGTTTTTCAGAAAAAAGACACCATAGAAGAAGACGTACAGAACACAGGCGGGTATGGGAGAGGCTTCGAGAGACAAAGAGAGGCAAAGAGAGACAAAGAGAGACAAAGAGAGGCAAAGAGAGGCAAAGAGAGACAGAGAGAGAAAAAGAGAGATAGAGAGAGACAAAGAGAGACAAAGAGAGACAAAGAGAGACACAGAGAGAAAAGAGAGACAGAGAGAGACAAAGAGAGACAAAGAGAGACAAAGAGAGACAAAGAGAGACAAAGAGAGGCAAAGAGAGACAAAGAGAGACAAAGAGAGGCAAAGATAGACAAAGAGAGACAAAGAGAGGCAAAGAGAGACAAAGAGAGACAAAGAGAGGCAAAGAGAGACAGAAAGAGACAAAGAGAGACAAAGAGAGGCAAAGAGAGACAAAGAGAGGCAAAGAGAGGCAAAGAGAGACAAAGAGAGACAAAGAGAGACAAAGAGAGACAAAGAGAGGCAAATGAGAGACAAAGAGAGACAAAGAGAGGCAAAGAGAGACAAGAGAGACAAAGAGAGACAAAGAGAGCAAAGAGAGAGACAAAGAGAGACAAAGAAAGAGGTCAAAGAGAGACAGAGAGAGACAAAGAGAGACAAAGAGAGACAAAGAGAGGCAAAGAGAGACAAAGAGAGGCAAAGAGAGGTCAAAGAGAGGCAAATAGAGACAGGCAATAGAGACAAGAAGCAAGAGAGACAAAGAGACAAATAGAGACAAAGAGAGACAAAGAAAGAGAGCCAAAGAGAGACAAAGAGAGGCAAAGAGAGACAGAGAGAGGCAAAGAGAGACAAGAGAAGGCAAAGAGAGGCCAAAGAGAGACAGAGAGAGGCAAAAGAGAGACAAGAGAGGCAAAGAGAGTCAAAGAGAGACAAAGAGAGGACAGAGAGAGACAAGAGAGACAAAGAGAGGACAAAGAGAGGCAAAGAGAGCAAAGAGAGACCAGAGAGAGAAAAGAGAGACGAGAGAGAGACAAAGACGAGATACAAAGAGAGACAAAGAGAGACAGAGAGAGGACAAAGAGAGACAGAGAGAGGACACAGAGAGGAAAAAGAGAGGAGACAGAGAGAGACAAAGAGAGACAAAGAGAGAAAAAGAGAGACAGAGAGAGACAAAGAGAGACAAAGAGAGACAAAGAGAGACAAAGAGAGGCAAAGAGAGACAAAGAGAGACAAAGAGAGACAAAGAGAGGCAAAGAGAGACAAAGAGAGGCAAAGAGAGGCCAAGAGAGACAAAGAGAGCAAAGAGAGACAAAGAGAGCACACAAGAGAGGCAAAGAGAGACAAAGAGCCAAAGAGAGACAAAGAGAGCAAAGAGAGACAAAGAGAGACAAAGAGAGACAAAGAGAGGACAAAGAGAGACAAAGAGAGACAAAGAGAGACAAAGAGAGGCCAAAGAGAGACAAAGAGAGACAAAGAGAGGCAAAGAGAGAGACAAAGAGAGACAAAGAGAGACAAAGAGAGGCAGAAGAGAGACAAAGAGAGACAAAGAGAGACAAAAGAGAGACAAAGAGAGACAAAGAGAGCAAAGAGAGGACCAAAGAGAGGCAAGAGACAAGAGAGCAAAGAGGCAAGAGAGGCAAAGAGCGACAAAGAGAGACAAAGAGAGGCAAAGAGAGACAAAGAGAGACAAAGAGAGACAAAGGAGAGCCAAAGAGAGACAAGAGAGACAAAGAGAGGCAAAGAGAGACAAGAGAGGACAAAGAGAGACAAAGAGAGGACAAAGAGAGACAAAGAGAGACAAAGAGAGGACAAAGAGAGACAAGAGAGGCAAAGAGAGACAGAGAGAGACAAAGAGAGGACAAAGAGAGACAAAGAGAGACAAAGAGAGACAAAAGAGAGACAAAGAGAGACAAAGAGAGACAAAGAGAGGCAAAGAGAGGCAAAGAGAGGACAAAGAGAGACAAAGAGAGGCAAAGAGAGACAAAGAGAGACAAAGAGAGGCAAAGAGAGGCAAAGAGAGACAAGAGGAGACAAAGAGAGACAAAGAAGAGGCAAAGAGAGGACAAAGAGAGACAAAGAGAGGACAAAGAGAGACAAAGAGAGACAAAGAGAGACAAAGAGAGGCAAAGAGAGACAAGAGAGAGACAAAAGAGAGACAAAGAGAGGACAAGAGAGAACAAAGAGAGACAAAGAGAGACAGAGAGAGGACCAAAGAGAGACAAAGAGAGGCAAAGAGAGGACAAGAGAGACAAAGAGAGGACAAAGAGAGGCAAAAGAGAGACAGAGAGAGAGGCAAGAGAGCAAAGAGAGACAAGAGAGGCAAGAGAGACAGAGAGAGAGGACAAAGAGAGGCAAGAGAGAACAAGAAAGAGAGGCAAAGAGAGACAAAGAGAGACAGAGAGAGACAGAGAGAGACAAGAGAGAGAACAGAGAGAGACAAAGAGAGGCAAAGAGAGACAAGAGAGAGACAGAGAGAGACAGAGAGAGCAGAGAGAGACAAGAGAGACAGAGAGAGACAAAGAGAGACAAAGAGAGACAAAGAGAGACAGAGAGAGGCAAAGAGAGACAGAGAGAGACAGAGAGAGACAAAGAGAGACAGAGAGAGACAAAGAGAGACAGAGAGAGGCAAAGAGAGACAAGAGAGAGACAAAGAGAGACAAAGAGAGACAGAGAGAGCAAAGAGAGACACAGAGAGACAGAGAGAGACAAGAGAGACAAGAGAGACAAGAGAGGCAGAGAGAGACAAGAGAGACAAAGAGAGACAAGAGAGACAAAGAGAGACAGAGAGAGACAAAGAGAGAAGAGAGAGACGAGAGAGGCAGAGACAGAGACAGAGAGAGGCAAAGAGAGACAAAGAGAGGCAAGAGAGAGACAAAGAGAGGCAAAGAGAGACAAAGAGAGACAGAGAGAGACTTGGAGGGAAGGAGTGAAAGTCGCCACGAGACACAATAGAAAGGAGGAAGAAAACAAACTGAGAAACAACGAGACAGAGAAGAGAGACATTTAAAGAAAGAGTAGAAAGTCCACCAAGAGAGTTTTAAGAAATACTTCTTTAAATATACATATTTTAAATATATGTGTGGTGTTATGGTGCATTATACAGACAGGTGTAAAACTAAAACACGATTTAAACGTCATATTACTTCATGTGTAATAAGTCATTTAGTTGAAGTGTCAGAGAGAGTAGAAAGTCTGTTGTCCTCTCACATATCAGGCTTTGGTCTGATATTTGCAGCCTGAATGTCGTAGCGTAGACATACATTGTGCAAAAACAAAACTTTGATCATCACCCAGCCGTAGGTCTAAGACTTTGTTCCACCACACGGTATAAACAGAACACGGGGTGACATGAGGTTGAGAGATATAGAGGCAGAAACAGAGTCAGGTGAAGAGGCAGGAGGATGGAGGCGGTGAAAGGTCGGCACGGAACACGAGAAGGAGAAAAATGTAATAAGATATTTGCAGCCTGGTACAAAAAGCGCTTGTGGTCTCTAGAGCTAATTTCCCAATTCATGACACAATGTGCGGGGGGGGGGGTGTATATAACGCTAAGTTACGCATTACGCAATTAGGGGCATAGCAGCTTTGAGTGACAGTTGTGTGTGCTATCGTATTTCATGTTACGTACGTAAAAAAACGCGGTTAACGTACGTAGGCTACTTATGTAGGTTTCCAAAACACAGGACGTCGACTTATTTTAAGTCACGTTAACTGAAGCATCACAACGATAGAACTGAAAACATCCAAAATTATGTTTGTTTTCATTTATTCCAGCAGTGCACTGCAATTTTGGTACAAAGATCCACCACATTGGATGGCAGCTGCCGGCTCAGATCGTGTCCACAGTGCACGCAGAGCAGCACGCGCGACTTAACTGCGTCTGTGTCCCTTTAGCTGGCGATGGCACAAACACCAAACACCTGAACATCTGTATTCATGTTGATCTCGGCTGTTTTCACCATGCATTCTTCAACCAAGTGACACTTCTAATTGCACTGTTATTTATTCTGATTTATTGTAATTATGGAAAGTGATAATAAAGATTAATATTGGATCCTTCCAGCATCTGTCATCCACAACAGCTGGCATGGATGAAGGCCTCCCCTGCAGGTGAGGGGTGTGATCCATCTCCACTCACTAATTGGAGCGATGCACATTGTCAAAGCCTGATTATACACATCTCCAGCCACTGGTTACCTTGATTAAATCTTACATAACCGGCAGCAGGCAGGCGCTAAATGACTGTGCACACTTTGATATGCGTCACAGCCTTGCATGGTCTGCAGGTAGAAATCATCAGGAGGGTCGGAGACAGTGACGTCCTTAAACACACGGGACACTCGTTTTCATGAGAAACCTGTGCATCAAGATCTCTGCCAGGCGTAAGGCTGCGGGGAGATAACGTGCGTCCGTCTCAAACACCGACATCCATAGAAAACTTTGGTCCCATTTTGAAACGGAGCATCTGCAGATTAGTTCCATGCACTTTAAGTTGAGGTCGACTAAAGTTAGACACAATACGAGATTTAAACAATCCTTGTTTTTGTTGTCTTGAATGTAAGGGAGCCGGGAGGGACAATGGAGTCAGATAGAACTCGTCTTTGTGTGGGAGAGGGAGACACAACTGGTTTACTTTTCTAGTTTCACTCTGATATAGTTTGATAAAGACGTGTTATTTGGGATAAGAAACTGGTGAATGTCTGAGTACGACAAGCAAAAAAAGAGAGTAAGGGAGGAGAAGTTAGATGAGATGATGGTGCTGCAGAGAGAGACGCACACACGATGAAGAACTGGGGAGAAAGAGAGCTACAGATCAGCAGAAGTAGAGAAAGAGAGTCAGAGATACTGGAGAGAGACAGTAAAAGATAGAATGCAACGAAAAAGAAAAAGAACGAGGAGGAGGATGAGCGAGAGAGAACATGCGAGCATTACAGTGAGACGTTCTTCTTCATCTCTTCGGACGTAAGGAGACCACATGTAAATCACACACCAGTAATGGCTGAACAGAAGGAGCACACAAACAGATCGAAAGGATAAGTTGCTGTATTATTAAGCAATTTCATACAACCGCTTCTAAATTCTCTTTTAACTTGGAGCCAAGAAGAAATTCAATAGTACTTATCGCAACAAGTAAAGTGTGTTACAGGACTTTAATATTTATCCCTCCAGGAGAAACAGATTCAGTGTGTACAAAGTATGAGATTATGAAAACTGGATGCTTGTGATTCAATTCTAAAAAAAAGGTTCCTAATGGTGTTGCACGTTCCGCTTCGGGTCAAGAAAAGCGTTTTATTTTATTATATTATTATCAATACAATTTTGAGTTCTCACATATAAGCCTTTGAGAGATCATCGTCAGGGTTTAAGGGATTTATTTTGTTGTTTTTGTGTAATTCTTCACAGATATCACGGATGGCAGAATTAGGAATGGCGGGAAATTATTGGATAGGAGTGTTAAATATCTGAGTTTCATTACAAAACCAAAACATTTGGAGTATTTGACTTTTAAGGAAGATAAACAACAACTTTATTTCATTAGATCTCTCAAATGCTTCACCTAAATAAAAGTCTTAAATATCTTGGGAAAACGTCCTTAAATAATGTACGTAAACTTTCTATTCTATCCCGAATATATCATTTAAGAAATAATGTTTGAATTTTAAGTCCAGATGGAGATTTTTCTACATTATGTATGGTCTCTACACACAATCACAAATGTGCCTTAATAAACTTAACAATCTGTACATACACAGAGATGTTTACATGTTGAGATCCACAAACCACCATAAGAAAGTCACTAAATGTTATATTGAGCTACACAAATAAACTGTATTTGACTGAAGGAGACCTGAAGAAAGTCTCCTTTAAACCTCTGCAAAGCCTTCAATTTCAACACATTTCAAATGTGATTTGCTTGAGAGTCAGCGTGACGAGGCCGAGCGGGAGAAGTGAGGTTGCAATGACGGGTGACGGTGTAGCAACCAGTGCAGCTTCTCCATGCTGCATACATACACAGCGATGAGTCAAAGATGGATGGCTTAACCGCAGATATTATTACAGCTAATGATTCACCTCAAGGGGCCGTTACTCGGCTACAATCTGTCTCCCGTGCTTGAAGTATTTTTTCACAAGCGTCGAGAAGCTGAAAAAGTGGAGTGAAGTGAGACACAGACTTATGATCCACTCGATATCCATTCATCGTCCGCCACGATCTGGCCTGTTGGTGAGAAATATCAAGTCCTCGGATTACGAAAGCAATAATGTCATCGTGAGTGTTGCAGTGGTTAAAGAGAAGGTCGAAATATATTCACCGAATCAAAAGCAGCAAAGAAAAGCTACCTTTACATCATATTACAGATAAAACGAGCCTTTAGAATTGAGATGTTTCACCAATTATTGCTTTCCTTTGCTCATCTGGCACTGCAGTGAAGGTTGAGTCGTAATGCTTTTTTATCGAACAATGAACAAATAACAAGGTGACGGTAAAAGGCTCATCAGAACAAAGTGCATTCGACAAATACTGCTTTACCAAACCATTCTGAAGAGAGGAAACTAAAAGCAACAGTGCAGCTGTTCCTGCAGAGCGAGGATCACAGGATTACTTCAGTTGTCACCAGGTATGTGTAGTGATGGACGAGTAGTTCTTGTGAAATAATGTCACTAAAGAACAAAGAGCGCCCAAAGAGCTAAAAAAAAAGAGGAGTTAATACTGAACTCCATCAGGTAGCCAGAGGCTAACGTCCAAGGGAATGCTAATGCTGCTCATATTTTAATCAAATCTTAGAAATGAAAGAAAGACTTTACACTTTATTCCAGCTGCATGTTCAGAGAGTTATTGGCTGCTTTAATCAACCCACCTGTTCATACTGGATGTGAAGCGATACCTTTGTAATCAGGGAGCCAAATAATGTGGTTATTTTCCAGACTTATGGTTGTTGCCTGGACAAAACATCGGTTATAAAGCTAGCTACCACGACGATGTCGGGCAATCTCTCTACAAAGGTGGCCAGTATGGAGCGTCCATATGTCCCACGGTCCCCCACTGACTGCCTCTTGGTCCCCCCTGTGCCACCTCGTTTAAAAGGTCCTGGAATGGGCAACCTGATACCTGAGTGAGGCACATACCACATGGGCACAAATGCTGTGAACAGCGAGTCAACGGTTCGATCCCCGGTTTGCTGGATGTCATTCCCCAACACTCTTTCCACTTTATTACCCAATAGAAATGCAGGATGATTCTGTGTATTACCTGGTAGCAGGGAGGGTGTTGACTCTGGTGAAGAATACAGACGGCTCAATGTCCACATGGACTCCCAAAGACAGCTCCCTGTAGTAGCCCTCCACTTTGCCTGCTCCTCCTGAGTACTTGAAGTTCAGCACTGCTTCCAAAGTCTGTAAAAGGACACAGGTTATAACTGAATGTACATCAAGCTGGTTTAGTACAGTGTGCTATAATGTAGGGCTGATTCAGCACCCCCAAAACAAAGAAAGAATATCTGAGTGTGATTGGGGTCAGAGGAGACAGAGCATGTTGTGTCCTGCGTCGATGAATCAGAAGTCATCATGACAAGATAATAAGTTTACCCCGGCACAATGAAATGGAAGTGAAATGGTGATTCAGCCTGAGGGGTGGGGACGGGTAGGATTGGTGTCTCCAAACAGATGATTCTGAATAAACATGTTTCGCCCCTAAAGCTGTGTGGGAGGAGAGGGCAGCTGTGTGGGAGGAGAGGGCGGCTGGTGGAAGCAGGAGGTGGGATTTGTTGGCGGCGTTCCACAGCAACCGGGGGAAAGTGGACACACAGAATTACTCAGAGGTATTCTGTGGAGGGGGAGGCACAGGAAAAGCAGCCAAGTGGGCGAAGGAAGGGGAAATTGAAAGTGGCAGTTTATGGTGAGAGAGCACTAGCTGACTCAGGCAAAGCGACGTAAAAAGGAGCATCCAAGGTCCCACTTTTCTTCCTATGCGATCTATATCATCTCTCCACATATTGCTGATGGAGGTACTGGCTGTGCCTTTCCAGAACAAATTTCACTGATTCTGTGATTATTTTCACTCTTTGTGGGGGTGCAGAGTGCCAAGTGGAATGATACGGAGCCTGCTGGCTAGACGTCTGGCCTATTACAAGCTAATGACAGAAGCACAGCACACTGAGCGAGAGAGATGGAACGTTAAAGAGGATTATCATCATCATCGTAGACCAAGCCCCTTAATTCTAAATGTCACTTATCTCAAACTGCATGGGCTTTATCTCCCATCCGTGGTATATTTTCCATACATAAAATTGTTTTATATTGATCTAGTATATTCTACGCTAGCAGCTTGTCTCTGTGGAGGTCCGTCGGTCCTCCACTTTGGTCCAGATTGAAAACTAGATGTTTTGCGCTGACATTGTGTACTGAAGTTCATGTTCTCCAGAGGATGAAACCTACTGACGTTGGGGGATCCCCTGAATTTTCCCTTTGAGCCACCATGAAGCTGACATTTTGGGTTTTTAGTAAAAATGTCTCAACAACTATTGGCTGGATCCATGTTCCCCATGATGATTCTTTTATAAATTGGTTGATCACCTGACTCGTCACCTTGCGGAGCGGTTAGAGCGCCGACCATGAACCATCTGGCCGGGATGCTTTGCTGCATGTCTAATAAGAATTTAAAAAATAATAAAAACTAGTGCCATCGACATTTTACTTTGTCCATTTTTTTTAGTTTATGACGAAATACCTTAAGATGTACTTGTGTACTTATATTAGCGAATGTTAGTCGGCTTAAATAGGATGTTAAACATCGTCCCTGAGCCACTAGCATCGCTGCAGGCTCGTAATCCTGTTCACGATACATTTCCCTCATGAACACGACTCTTAGCTTATTGTATTGTAGCTTATTATAAAAGGTATAGTTGAGACACTACGGGTAACTAATGAAATGTATTCTATGACAGACAGCTGACAGTAAGTCTGTTTGATATTATAAAGACACTGAGTTTTCAAAAGAGTTAGACTGATGGAGTATCTCATGACGCTTGATGCAAAGGTTGCAAATTCAAATCCTGAATCCTCTCTGAATTCTCGCCACTCGTCATCCCAGAGGAGCCAGTCTGCTGTGGATACAGAGGAAGAGCTGCAGCCCCACAATGCAAGCAAGCGGCAGACACACGCTGCGCCGGCAACACAATAAAGAGGAACAGCACGTTGATATGGATCTCATCTGAATTGATTCACTGAAGTCTCAGATTGCTGGAGCAAAGACACTGGTTAGAGGCCATTTCCATTAAAGTCTACGTTCTCTCGACAACGTTTGCTTCACTTGTCGTTTTCCTCCTGTTTGTTAACTGATAAGGCTTGTATTTATTATCAACATAGTCCATGAAAAGACAAATATCAACAGGAAGTGTATCAATATAACAATATTGTTTGCGTTGTCAAAGCATGATAGTCCAAAAAACGATTAAAAAAAGATCCGTAACATCAACATATTGCTTTGTAACTAATCACAACCAGTGTAGAACATTTATATATTCTGATATATGTTTATTAGGATTCGTAATACTCAGATACATATGTTGAAAAGCGATGCAAACTCATTTCTCTGTCGAGTGCAGTGTTACAGGCAGGTTCTAACGGCCCCAACATGATGAACAGTGATAGTCTTAGTGACACCAGCAAACAGCGGCCGTTCACCACGATTCCTTTTTCAGCACAGTGCCGACCCCGTGCTCCTCCTATATTCAATCCTCTAACTCGGCTCTCGGCCCCCCCAGGACTCCGTATCAATCACACCGGGCTAAAAATAGGCCGAGCTGTAATGAGCTGTGTTGGGAGCTGGCCAGCAGCAACACACAGCCTGATAACACATGCATTACCTTCACATGCATACAAACAACGTGATTAGTGAGAATACCCAGATTAAGGTAACAGTTCGATTAAGATGTTCACCATCACGGGTAACCAGACTGCATGAGCGCTTTTATGTTCAAGCTGATGTTGTGTAGCTCGTAGCCAACAAGCAAACAGGAAATAGAACGACAGTAGAAAATGGAGGGACATGATATGGGAGTTTATTTTGCACCTTACAACACTTGTTGAAATAAGACAGCTCTTTTCCTTTAAAGACAGCTGTTGGATAACGCTAAATGCTACTGATGCATGCATCTTCACCACTGAATCAATAGATTAAGACAATAAGTAAGTTTATATATAAAGCCCCAAATCATATATTTGTCTAATCTGTAAAGAAAGAAAGAAAAAAACACTCACTATCAGTAGGATTCTCAAAGTTATTATTCTCTGAGTGTGTCAGGGTGAGCTTCACCCTGACACACTCAGAGAATAATAACTCTTGTATTACTATCAGACAGATAAAGGCCTCTTGCCTTTTCCAGGCCTCTCGTCTTGAGAGTCTGACTCACCGGATGTACACTTCGAGTATAAGCCTGCCACTGGCAGCAGTATTTGTTACGAGGCATTCTCCTCCTCTTCTGCTGACCTGTAACCTGGTGGGGTTTGATCTACACAGGTCACCAGAGACAGGACAATCCTTGAACTACTCGACATCCACCATCACGGGTGAAGAGCGTAATCTAAAAAGGGGTATAAAAACGTGAATCCCTTGCTCATACAATGTACTATATATACCAAAATATACAACCCTAACCCTAACCCTGACCTAAACACGACTCTTTGTATGCAGCATGCGGACCTTCTGCAAGCCGTGATGCAACACGCCTCTTTGCAGCGTTCTATTCATCAATAAAGCACAGACACAGATATAGTTGATTAATTATTATTTTGTTGCACAACAAACAATAATAATGAGAACACTACCTGCTTCCAAGCACAACCGCGTAGTGTCCCTCAGACAAAGACAATCTTGCCCCTTATATAGGAGCTGCACGAACCCTGTCGCAACATACATCGATCTACTTCTATTGCCTCAAACTTCATGGCACCAAGGTAATCTATTCCAGACCTTCTGACCTTCTCATGACCTTTGAGATCATGTTGTCAAAAACATGTATTGTTATTTACATATGGTATGGATCTTTATATAGACATTTGTTCATTTCGCTTATCTTAACAGTGTTTGTGCATGTTATGTTCTTTATTTCACATTTTCACTAATCTTATAACCACAATGCAGATTCTGTAGTAATGCGACCGTACTGTACAGCTTCACCGGCTTTACAGTTTACAGCTAAGCACGGGTAGCGGACTCAGTGTTAGGCTTTTACCTTGAATGCCATCATTCAATATTTTTTGCTGTGTCAAAAGAAAGCCTCAGAGGACTATCCCTCACATCCAGCCATACAAACACAGCGTGTGTTTTGACAATAGAGGGGAATTCTGAACGCCACACGCACACGACGGGCGAACAGAACAGAGAAAGAAGGAGGAGGCTGAAGGCTTTTTGAATGTGTGGGCACTGAGATAAAGATCCCATCTTGCAGAGGAGATTATGACGAGGACACATGTCTCCTGACAGGAATACTAAGAACAAGCAGTGACAAGTAGGGACAAGTAGGGACCGGGGGCTCTCAAAGTCGTTCCAGCTTGCGTGGTTTGGTAAGTACCTTTTGTTGGCACTGGGGCGATGACTTCAGGTGTTTCAAACATTTTGAAATATCACTTACATTGGATAAGAATCAATATAGTGAAGTGTAGATTCAATACAGAGGCAGCTCCTTGACAGCTTAGCTTAGCACAAATACTGGAAAGATTTAGATCCAATGAGTTCCAAGTTCTGACGAACATAGAGAACATTTAACTCACATGACTGATCAGCTGTTTCTGCTACTGACGTCTTTACCGGATATATATTTATATTGTCTTTGTTGGACGGCATGAAATATGGCCAATATCAGCTGACATGGAAGAACAATTTAAACAAATTCCTGAAGACCTTTATCCATTTTCTTCTCGTATATTGGTCAAGGCGACTCGTTCCAGTTCATAACCTATTCTACTTCTTCTACTTTGTCTACTGGCGGATTACAGCCACGCGTAAAGAGTAGCTTATACCGCCGACGTCTGAGGAAACTACGCAGCCTAGTTTATTCGCTTCAAACCACATGATGGTAACTAATCTAATTTGTGTTGTTTTTTTGCAGCATTTCAAAAAACCTTTATACTGACAAGGAAATAGGGAGAGTCCAAAGTCAAGAAATCTCAGGCAAGAAACACAAATAAGAAACAACTGGAAGTCATTAAAAATGTATTGGTTCTTGACAATTGAATGGAAACACAAACTTTTTTTATAGAAATAAGACGACTTTGAAAATGTGTTTTAAAGAAAGAACATCGTTGGTTTACAGTTTCTGTATTTTTTAACAGTGATATCACTCGTGTCACAGTAAAGACAATAAGAAGTGTGATAGCTTTGCTTATAGCTCCAAATCTGTGGCTCATATAGGCAAAAGTATACTTTTTTTTGTTTACAGGATTCCTTGAAATTAAACATTTCTTTATCAGTTTAATGCTGCCGCCAGTCCAATTTGCTCTGGAAGAAGACAGGACAAAGAGTGTCTGAAGAGCTGAAACCCAGGCAGAAGGGAAACCATGAGCTGCTGGCGGAGGACGAGATGGGATGAAACCACGTTCTACATTCCTGACTGGAAAATGGGCGTATTGATCTCTCGAAGGGCGGCGAGATGAAGCCTCATCACAGAAAGCTAATAGCAAACTCAACTCACAGTGTGTTTTTGGGACAGTTTGTACTTCATGAGTATATTTGTCCAAAACGCTACAGTACATTCTGCAGACTTAGGAGAGGACCTACAGTGGAAATACATGTGAATAACATCTTCTACTAGCTGCGCATTCTCTCTTTTTCATTTTCTATCCACTGATCCCATATGTTTATATTTTCAGGAGGCTTCCCCTCATAGACAGAGGGTCACAGTGTCATTTGAGGATTTGATGAAATGGAAGTCTGTGTGACTAATTGTCCTTAAAATGAGGCTTGACCCCTGCTTAGGTTGAATCTGCCTGGTACAGGAAAGTGAGCCGTCCGCCGGGAGAGATACTTAGTAACCCGGTGGGCTCACTGAGAAATGACTCGGGGGGGCTTTCGGATGCAGTATGTCCATTAGGAGTGCTCCTGGGACAGCCTCTCCTGTGTACACCTGTCTGTCAATCAAACAGCCAATCAGTGGGACACCCCAGGGTTCCCACATAAGCAAAAAACAGCGAAAAGTTTAAACTAAAGATGGCTTCACATCTAGCTGAGGAAGTGAAACACAAATCAAGTGTTGAGTGGCAGTTAAGTTGTCGTCTCCACAGATAAGTGCGAGGAACAGCAGTACAACACTTTTCCTGTACGCCGTTCATTACTGGAGTCCTGTTGCAAAACGTTTGAACTTGATGCAATATGCTCGCAACAATACGAGCAAATGAGATCGCTGCACAGCTTGTGGATTGCATGAGATAAACCGTCTGTCTCTATTTTAGCTTCTTAAGAGGCACTTTCATGATATGTGAGGTCTTGAGACAGCTTGTGTTTCTGCTGAGCTTATTGGTAATCGCAGATTGATGAAAGAAGAGGGCAGGAGGGCCGATAAGAGCGAATATGTTCTCCATCGGTCCCTAGGTGTAATGACTTAGCAATAATCGCTGGATGATGAGGACCCAGGGCGCTGTGTACAAGTCTGTGTTGATTTGACAGCTGATGGGGGTTAGAGCATCTCAAACTGCTCTGAACAACCAGCCTGCACGGCAGACCAGAATAGCTCACAGTGCTGACAGCGAAAAGGATTTTTTTTAAATGTTTTTTTTTTAAGCGAGAGGAGCCAGTGAAGCACACACGTTTGTGCATACTACGGTATAATAACTTCCCCAGCTCCAAAAATCCCCCTAAGTCCAAAAGCCTATCTGGAACAGCCCCGAGCCGGTCCACTTAATGATGGTCCTGACATTTCTGCCCACAGCGTTTATAATGTCACGCTCTGCACCCACTCACTGTTTGAGTTTGTCTATGATGTGGCAATTAGGATGGAAGACAT
Organism: Cottoperca gobio; assembly: GCF_900634415.1. Lineage (NCBI taxonomy): Eukaryota > Metazoa > Chordata > Actinopteri > Perciformes > Bovichtidae > Cottoperca > Cottoperca gobio. The sequence goes on from NC_041365.1 coordinate 20,155,872, forward strand.
TTTGAAGAGTGGGAGAGCAACCTGCCCAACTGTGAGGCGTCTGTGACGAAGGGGGAGACGGGATGTCAAGCTCAGATTATTATAGGAAGGTGGTAAAAAATATTGCCACGAAATGTGAAGTCAGCGTCAGCTGTCCCTAAAGTCATGAGACACAAGCTGCTGGTGTTTCTATTTACCGTGTAAATGATGGTTATCTATAGTGTGATCAATTGTTTGTGGTCTTTGAACCAGGAAATCTAATTTCACGTGTGTGAGAGCTTTTCTCACCTTTACTGTATCCAGAGTTTCAGAAGAATTACATTAAAATAACATTTAAATATGACAAAATGACACAAAGTATTAACTTTAAGCACATTAAATCTCAGTCAGGGCTTTTCCCACCTGTTGGGACGCATGTTTTTAAAATGTAAACATCTCCCACGAGCAGTGTATGACGTGACATTTCAATATTTGGTTAATTTCCTATATTGTTCATGTTTCATGTGTGACAGGATATTAAAATCTAATTCGAGAAGAGGAGAAACTCCTGACGACATATCGACAACTGGAACACGTTACGCTCTTTTCCCTTTCCTATTATTTCCAAGACGGACTTTCATCACCTCTTTATAGTCATTTTTTTGGTTCTGTTTGTTGGTTGGATTACAGAGAAACTACAGTTCCTCTTTTCATGAAACTTGGTGGAAGTGGGCCGAGGAAGAAACCCGTTTAATTTTGGAGCGTATCCAAATCACGGGGAGGATACACACATTATTTTTCACTTATGTAAATTGCCTTGGTGGAGGTCCCTGCAAGTCTTTTATGGTTTTAGTAAAGCACTTTGTAATTGTTGATTTTGATGAGTGGAAAATACCACAAACAAACAACATTTATGATACAATTTAGAAAGATTTACTGAGGCATCTCCATATTTTCACCATGTTGACTGTTTACTCGGAGTTTCACTTCAAAACACTATTTATTTCCATACAGTTACAAATAACACAAATCTTCTAAAAACATTGGCGTAGTAATAAACAATTAAATATTAAAATGTTGATCAATATTCATATCTGACCGAAGAGCTCCACGCTCTCCTGGGCAGATCAATGGAGAACATTCTGAGGTATCCACAGATTTGTCTCAGACAGAGGAACACAACGATATGAACGTCAAAGCTGTCAGTGACTCGATAAAGCCACCAGGTGGCCACAAACAGCCTCAGCTCACTACGGTAAAAGTCACGCAAACCTGACTAAGATGGCGGCCGTCTCCTCCCGAAGCTTCCCTGTGATTGGCCGTGAGCCATGAGCAAAAATGACAGATTAGTGAGAACATAGCTTTATCAGTGTGACTGATAAGTGTATAGAATAACTGATCGTTTCCAGCGATACGAAGATAAATCTTCTGGATCTTTTGAAAACAACTTGCTCTTATATTTCCGAAGGTTATATTTGTACGACTTTATTGTTAAAGCACGTAATAAGACATCGTTTAGACAACATACAGTTAGTTTACGGATTCTAAAAAGCTGAAGACTCGATGTTTGGAAAACGGTACAACATGCATATCTTCTGAACAGAACATCTTCCATCAAGACGTTTTGTAAGTACACCACAGGGCTGGACCCGGTACCAGGTCCGTCGGGCTCAAGAGGTTAAGCTTGTGTTAACCACAGACCTTATTTCAGACATCTAACCAAAAGTCCAATAAAAACAACCCATTGCCTTCCAGATGAAGGAACTCCTTCCTGGTTTATTGGACTCATTCCTGCAGAACTATATGGAGCACTAAACACTTGTACTCTGTTTTCTGCACTTTTATTAGTCGAGGACACTCACAAACACTCACGTCTGTTTAAATGTCATTATAAAGTCCCCAGCAAGTAGACCCATATAAATAGAAAACATAAATGCATTAATAATAATGTAATCTTACTATTAACAAACATTTTACAGTCTCCTGAAGGTGGCAGGTTTGTTTCAACGAATGGATTTGAATAAAACACATTGTGAATACACACAATACATCCTCTGCCCAACCAGCACCAGGCTGTTAGAACATGAGTTCTTTGGCCCGTCACACTGTCTGGTTAGGATTAATTATTCTTAGATCATTCAGTCCAAATCACCAGGACTGTTGGTGACGATAATATTCTCAGGACACACAGTTAACCATCAGCCAATTAAAAGCTCCTCACTGAAAGCCTTCAGGATTGCCGTTCCCACAAATCCTTCTTCTATCCTCGTCCAACAAAACAAGGGTTCCCAGGGAAACGGCTGCGTTCAGCTTGTGCAAATATTTAAAACCGCGACTCCCTGGTTGGTTACAACACCGGGGTCATACCGACCCATCAATATCACAGTCTTGGCAAATCCTCACCATGTACTGATATCACATTTGAATACTGATGTGCAACCTCTAAAGGTTATGATGATGAGTCATAAAAAGCCTGATCAATTTCCAATGCTTTAGTTATTTTTAAGTGATTTTGAGAAGCCATCTGTCAAACTATTCTTAAAGGGATACTCCAGCAATTTAGTACTTTCATGAAGTTGGGTGAACTACAAAAGATTCATAAAGAAAGAATCGTCAAAATCAAAAACAACAGAGGCTGAGATGTAGAGGTGAAACCCAAAAAACACTGGATCCTACATTTCCCATAATGCAACACAACAGCATTCTGTTAGGTAATTCCACTCTGCTTAAATTTTCCTTCCCAAAGAAATCAGACTTTAGTTAGCTCCTGCAGAGCCACAGAAGACACTAAACACCTGCTGAAGTGCTCTTTTATTAAATATAACGTCATTAAATTATTATAACCACATTAAAAGCAAACGTCAAGCAAAGTGATAAAAGCCCTTTCGTGTAAAAAAATAATGGTATTACACTAAACTCAACAGAAGGCCAGACAAAAGATTGCAAGAGAAGTTTATGTGGCTTTTTTGGCTTTTTGTACTAAAAAAAAAAAACACACATTTAAGTATTTAATCACTTTAATATGAGAGACTTTCCAATTACGGTTTTAAATTTATTTTCTACCAGAGTTTTGTCGAGAAATGTCACCGGCAAAAAACGTTGACCAGGTCGGTTCAGATGTTGATATTACATACAACACAACTTAATGCCACTGTGGTAAAAAGATGACAATCTTTACTGAAATGTATCCATTAAGACGTGTTTCTTTATAAAACTCGTAAAACAACATCACCTGGGGGAGGTCCCCCCCCCGTGTGTCACTTTACAGGTCGTAGCCGTCCCTGGAGAGTCTCACGATTTTATTTTTACATTTCTAATCAGAGTTTCAAACTCAAATTAAAATGTTCATATTTAGTTCTTGAATCTAACAAATACACTAAACCATGTCATGTTACAAGTGATCGGTTGCTGAGGCGGGTGGTGACACAATGGAAACCCAGGTGTGTGTTCTTGGTGCATATAAGCACTTCCTGCGAATTCTCACAATAAAAGAACCATTTCATCCGCAGTAATCTGATTTATTTTCTGAGTGTTGGCTAATTCACTTACACGTGGTTCAATCTGATTATACGTTGTGAGTCATGAAGGGGAAGGGAAGTGGATGAACAGCGGCACTACATTTTGTCAAGGGAGACATGAAGACTGGCTACTACACACACACACACAGTTTTCTCTGTTCATGTTTAGGGGTAAAGAGAGGACCCAGAGGTGCACGAAACCGCTGCTCTTTTACGCAACCCTGTGGTCCTGCGCAGGTGTTGCACCGTTGACCAGCGGGAGCGACTACAGGGAGAAGCCGCACATCACCCCCTGCCCCTGCCCCCCCCCCCCCCACTGCTGTTCTTAAAGTATATCAACAGCCAGTCAACCATGGAGATGTGAAGTCAGCTTCAAAGATGGGACTAGCAGAGCTGAAAGCTTAACCCTCCAAAGCCTGGAAAAAAACTGATAAATTGCATGGCGATGCATGAGCAAACACACACACGTTTGTACTCCTACACTTACATATACACACAGACATATATAAAAATAGAACAATGACCTGTCAAATGAAAGAAGCAGGTGTGCTGGATGGTGAAGCGTGCTGGCATATAAACATCTTGCTCAGGGTGAAGCTGGTGCAGCTGAAGGTGATCTGATCGACATGGGTTCAGCCATCAGCGCGACAGACATATGGAGCCACACTGGGCCTTGCTCGCCAGATTTCACACATGAATTCAAGTCCAGTGAGCATGACAAAATGCTTGATTCTCTACTAATTTTGCCCGCTGGGCTTGCATACACATGCAATTCCAGACAAACACGCACACATATACAGAAGTTTGTAATGACCTTCTGGGGGCGGGTCTGGATTTTACACTACAGCTCATTTATTACATTTTTTTAAGCAGAGAGAAAGCTAACTAACTAATCACAGAATCATTTAAATAGCACATCGTTCCTTGTGACCTGGGCGTTACAGAACAGGGCTGAGAAGTTCAATAAATGAAAATTAACACAATCGTAATGTTCTACAACGATGACTTACTGGTGAGGGTTTCAGAGTCCGAGGGGAAACCTTCAAATTTCATTGTTGTGTCTAAAAAAGATCTAAACTATAAAAAACATCCAACGTTTTTCACATTTTATTGATATATAAACAAGAGAAAAGCGGCGAACAATCACATCTGAGAAGCTACAACGAGGGAACGTTTGGCATGTTGCTTGGCAGTTGACTTAATTGATTATTAAAATAGTCTCGGCTAGATTAATGTTCCATTAATTGTTTAAACTCTAATTACAAAGACACTTTTTAAGATGGATTCTTTGTCTTTTAACATCTACCTGTCTGTTGCGTTATGGCTCTGGAGGCACTGTAGTTCTTTCTTTTCTTTACAGAAATGAGAAGACAGACGATTTTAACTCTTTGCTAGTATCTTAAAATCTGCGGTTGAAGAAGAGGAGAGCTCAATGCAGAAATCGAAGCCCGACGTGGGTCATTCTGGAGTCAGAACTTCACTATGTTGCCTTGGAAAACACGGCAATTTTGTTTTCAACTGCAGTAAACTTTTAGCCTTAAGACTGCGTGTCAACTACGAACATAACACTTTCAGCAGACAGGCAGAAACACGCCAGAGGCTACTTTGATTTCTACAAATATATTGATATAACATTCTGTATATGCTGACATTTTCCAGCGTCCTCATACTCTAAGTTGTTTCCTTGGAAAGTTCAGCCTCACCAAACATTTTAGTATGAAATTAAACTATTGCATTACATAATACATTAAAACAATTATTCAAAAGCCAAAGTTTATATTCCAACACTTGCTTTGAAGAAGGACAGTCCTCTCAAGAGATCTCAGTGAAGTCTAAAGAGCCACGAGGCAAACCAGCTGTTGCTCTCCCGATCGGAGCGTCTCGCTATAAAATAAGTGCCTGTAAGCTCAGACAGAGCTGTGTACTTTACATGAAGAGTAATTAGGAAGAGGAATACAAAAACTGGGTTATCCCCGGGGGCGAGGGTCTTAATGGAGCAGATCATTTCGCCATCAGTTGGAGATAGGAAGCCCGCGGTGCTCCCATCACAGTGCGAGCGCTGACGGAGCAGCGACAGGTCATCAGGGACGAGATGAGCACCGCTGATTTGTCTCCGTCTCTTTTATACGAGTAAATCCAGGAGCTGAGGCTGAAGAAGACTCGTGGCGTCGCTGCCTGTTGCAACTACAGTCGGGAAGTGTGCTGCATGCTGCCCACACTAGAACTGCGAGGCGGGCCTGCAGCTTCTCTCGCAGGAAATCAAGCACGCCCTTTCACAGTTTACTCAAATATTAACAATCGTCATATGGAGGGTTTGATTTGATGATCTCCAGCTCCTCCAGGAAACACTAATCCCAAGGCAAATAATCAAAAACTAAAAAGCCTCAAATGCAAAAATCCCATCACATATGAGTTTTGCAGAAATAAGCGAGGGGAATTAAACACTGCATCATCACGAGTGTAATCACGAGTGTAATGACAACCCTGCTTGGGAAAGAAGGCATTACATCTGTGCTTATCGAACTACTACCTCGGGCATGAAGGAGCCAGCAGCAGGCCGAGCCGCTGCTCTGCTGGAGAGCGATAGGAAGACGAGCGGAAGCATATGCAGCGTCCGCAGAGACGCCAGATGTAACCAGTATCTTCTCATATGTGACTCGCACACAGGCGTGAAAAAAAGAAGTCTGAAAATCCCTGTGGAAACAGCAGAATTAGCAACTCCGTGCGACACCCCCCACCCCACCCCAAAACCCCATCCATCTTCTTATTTCTCGTCACTCGCGTCATCTATCACCGGGGCACGAGGGACACGCTTCGTGTTGCTGTAGCCTAAAGTGGAAAGTGACGGCGGGTGGGGCACAGCTGTGGTTTTGCAGCTGTAGCCTCAAACTCCAATCAGTGAGGACCGTGTGCTGCGGCCAGGTACATTAAGCACTCGGAGACTAAACGGCTTGTAGGAATAAAAAGTGTTGGGAAACAGCCGGCGACTCTGACGCTCTTCCGTGTGTGTGTGTGTGTGTGTGTGTGTGTGTGTGTTCCTCATGATGATTATGCCTTTTGATTAGTCTTAATTATCTCACATTCCCCCCCTCTTTCCTCTCCGCAGCCTCCTCCAGGGCAGACACAGACATTGACGGATAGTAGGCATGCTACACCATCCCGAGAGGATGGGTGGAATATTTAGTTCATTTGTGTCCGCACCCTGGGCATCAGTGGAGAATCATCTTAAACAAGGCCAAGTCTTTCACCGAGGGAGCCGCTTGTCAAAATGCCCAAAAAAGAGGAGGTTTCAGGAGAGGAGACACGGCTCTGTGATAGAGAAGTGTGATGACCCCGATGAGGCTTTGAAACTTTTGGAAGGACTTTCTTCCTTTATGTAAGGTCTGGGTAGATGCCCGGCAGGTGGTAGAGAGTCCTTCAGCACAGTTTACAAAGGCCTGGTGAAGGGTTTTCTGAGGGGAGTTCGGTAGATTACCAATAAAGATACACCAGTGTTTGGGTACGAGATGTTTGGGTAGACTTTAAGCCTTATCATAAATTGACTAAATGTTTGCTTTTATTGCTGTTAATCCAAATAAAGACAATTAGCAGAGTTCTTGATGGGATGGAGCTCTAAGGCGAGCGCAGGTTGTGAGAATAAGACAAACCTAGAATAACATTATGTAATAGTAATAATGTAATAAACGTGCTGACGTCTGATGATGTAAGTTGGATCACTTGTTGTTGCTGTTGTTGTTGTTGTTGTTGTTGTTGTTGTTGCCGGGGGAGATACTGATGGAGAGAAGATGGAGAAACAACCAGCAACCACTGATATAACTTAGTGCATACAGAAATCAGTTTACTCTTTATACAAAAACCCTTCAATCCGAGTCCAATCAAGTCTTAATAACCAGCGAATAACCCCGGCCAGCTTCCTCTTACACAGGCGACGTATCACAAATCAATATTAATGCAAAATGACATAAAACTGAACATAAAGTTTGGTGAAGAACAAGCGAAAAGGGGAGAAAAGAAGGAGCACATTTACTCCTGAGCCAAGAAAAAGAAAATCATTTGGTTGTTCAGCTGGCATTTCACACTCCGGCAGACAGCTGTGGCAGTTATAAATATCTGTATCACGAGCCGGGATCTGTATCTGTGAAGAGAGCTGAACTGCCATCGGCCGCGCTGTGCTTCTAAAAATAGCAGGCAGGCTGCCGACTCTGCCTCAGTCTCCACTGGATTTGATTAGCCCTGAAAAAGCTCTGCCCACCCCACACCCCTGACACTGTGTGTGTGTGTGTGTGTGTGTGTGTGTGTGTGTGTGTGTGTGGGTCTTGTCTTCAGGCCAGGTTCTTTCTCGCTGCACACAACCGCAGACACACTCTTCATTGTTAAGAAATTGCTTACATGGGGTTTTTAAGTGTGATCTAATCTTCTCGCCGCCATGTTTAAGGTTAATAACTCCGTATATAAACAGTGACAATCTAAAAACAAATAATCAGACAAGAACTAAATGTGGTTTGGATTTTCCCATGTGGACAAATCAGGGTCATTTTGCTCCATGTAATGCGAGTTCTCCTTAATATTTTCATAAGGTGAACATGTGTCGTACATTGTTCTTTGAGTGTCTTCCACTGCCCCAAGTGGCAAATGCAGCGATCAACAGATTTTGTTGATTTACTTCCCTATCTTCGACTGATCGTCAAATCATGTTTTGGTATTGTTAGCTTCATGTTAAGAGATGAATGTGACTCGGCTGCTGATTCGGTGAGGAGCAGACAGAACATGTTGTGCCTCCTCCTGCTGATTTAGAATCCTTCATAAATTCTAAATATATTATATATTGATAGTGCTACGTTCTTACGAGAGAGCTCCGATTATTGAACGTATTCTTTGGTTTTGAAACCGGAGCTTTATGTTGTTGTGCTTTAGTCTCCCTGGCTCTCTGCAGATGTCGCTCCGGTGGATAATGGATGGTGCTTAGTCTACATGATGATTTATTAACGTACACTAAAAGGAGATCGATTGAAAGCAAATGAGTCATTGTATTAACATTATTGTTAATAAACTAATATTTATACTAAAAGTGAACAGGGTCTATCTGCATCACTACTTTATACAGAATCTGTATATATTTGCTGAGTCTAGTGAGATCTACAAAGGTCTATCTCCACATGTTCAAGCATCATGTTAGTATCACAAAGGTGACAACCAATAGCAGGGCGGGAAATGAATCACGTGATAATTTTAAGCTTATTCAAAACGTTTTGCTGCCGACTGTTTTATATGTAATATAAAAGTAGATAGTATTTCAAGTTAAGATCATTAGTAGTTCAAGTTAAGATCATTAGTAGTTCAAGTTAAGATCATTAGTAGTTCAAGTTAAGATCATTAGTAGTTCAAGTTAAGATCATTAGTAGTTCAAGTTAAGATCATCAGTAGTTCAAGTTAAGATCATCAGTAGTTCAAGTTAAGATCATTAGTAGTTCAAGTTAAGATCATCAGTAGTTCAAGTTAAGATCATTAGTAGTTCAAGTTAAGATCATCAGTAGTTCAAGTTAAGATCACCAGTAGTTCAAGTTAAGATCATTAGTAGTTCAAGTTAAGATCATTAGAAGTTCAAGTTAAGATCATTAGTAGTTCAAGTTAAGATCATTAGTAGTTCAAGTTAAGATCATCAGAAGTTCAAGTTAAGATCATCAGTAGTTCAAGTTAAGATCACCAGTAGTTCAAGTTAAGATCACCAATAGTTCAAGTTAAGATCATCAGTAGTTCAAGTTAAGATCATCAGTAGTTCAAGTTAAGATCATCAGTAGTTCAAGTTAAGATCATTAGTAGTTCAAGTTAAGATCATCAATAGTTCAAGTTAAGATCATCAGTAGTTCAAGTTAAGATCATCAGTAGTTCAAGTTAAGATCATCAGTAGTTCAAGTTAAGATCATTAGTAGTTCAAGTTAAGATCATCAGTAGTTCAAGTTAAGATCACCAGTAGTTCAAGTTAAGATCATTAGTAGTTCAAGTTAAGATCATTAGAAGTTCAAGTTAAGATCATTAGTAGTTCAAGTTAAGATCATTAGTAGTTCAAGTTAAGATCATCAGAAGTTCAAGTTAAGATCATCAGTAGTTCAAGTTAAGATCACCAGTAGTTCAAGTTAAGATCACCAGTAGTTCAAGTTAAGATCATCAGTAGTTCAAGTTAAGATCATCAGTAGTTCAAGTTAAGATCATCAGTAGTTCAAGTTAAGATCATTAGTAGTTCAAGTTAAGATCATCAATAGTTCAAGTTAAGATCATCAGTAGTTCAAGTTAAGATCATCAGTAGTTCAAGTTAAGATCATCAGTAGTTCAAGTTAAGATCATTAGTAGTTCAAGTTAAGATCATCAGTAGTTCAAGTTAAGATCATAGTAGTTCAAGTTAAGATCATTAGTAGTTCAAGTTAAGATCATTAGTAGTTCAAGTTAAGATCATTAGTAGTTCAAGTTAAGATCATTAGTAGTTCAAGTTAAGATCATCAGTAGTTCAAGTTAAGATCATTAGTAGTTCAAGTTAAGATCATTAGTAGTTCAAGTTAAGATCATTAGTAGTTCAAGTTAAGATCATTAGTAGTTCAAGTTAAGATCATCAGTAGTTCAAGTTAAGATCATTAGTAGTTCAAGTTAAGATCATCAGTAGTTCAAGTTAAGATCATTAGTAGTTCAAGTTAAGATCATTAGTAGTTCAAGTTAAGATCATTAGTAGTTCAAGTTAAGATCATCAGTAGTTCAAGTTAAGATCATTAGTAGTTCAAGTTAAGATCATTAGTAGTTCAAGTTAAGATCATCAGTAGTTCAAGTTAAGATCATTAGTAGTTCAAGTTAAGATCATTAGTAGTTCAAGTTAAGATCATTAGTAGTTCAAGTTAAGATCATCAGTAGTTCAAGTTAAGATCATCAGTAGTTCAAGTTAAGATCATTAGTAGTTCAAGTTAAGATCATTAGTAGTTCAAGTTAAGATCATTAGTAGTTCAATAAAAAGTCTTACAAATTCAGATTTATTAGCAAATATAATTTTCACTTTTAAGTTTCCTGCCACGTGGAACTTGTTTAAACATCTTTAGAGCTTAAAATGAAGCTAAGTTGCATAAAATACAGTTGAGGGTTGAATCTTCGGGGGGGGGGGGGGGGAAATGTCAGAGAGACTTGGGACTCTGGTGTTCCAACAATAGAACCACAAAGGTCTATCTGCACAATGAGTTTAGTTTCTACCCATAATGCACTGAATTGGCCCAAACAGTTAACTTCACTACCTAGTGTGCAGCATGTGATGTGTCAGCATGGGTTGGAGTTGGTTTTATAGTGTCCACGTTATGACCTGCTGAACTTTCAAATGCGTTTTTCTCAAAACTCGTCAAAGTGCAAATAGACCTTGTTCACCCTCAATTGACGATATTTGTACAATCAGACGCTCAGCACCCCCGTGCAGCCGGAATAGAACGATCCTTTGTTTCATAACCACATTTTCCCGCCACTGCGACGCTTTGACTGTGAGATTGGCCGTCGAATCAGAGCTGCGTGAAATGGCTTTAAGTATTAGTTGTTAATATATACTAATCACTCATCGAATATTAGACTCAAGAAGCTTCAATTTATTAAATGGCATAAACATTGAAAAATGCATTTTGTCTGACCAACTCTTCCAAAGATGTTCGTTATACAACCAGCAGCGCAGAGAGAGAGCACAGACATAACAATCGCACCAATTATTATTACTCTAGAGGTCATTTTAGAGGAAGAAAAATACAGAAAATCGTAACTATTCCTCAATTTTCCAGGAGTCCACTATGATCAAATGAAAGACCTCTGAATGTCTCTGAAACCCACTTTGAGAGCCCCTGTCAGAGAGATTACTGCACTGTCCACTCGAGTAATTTCCCCCCAATGACCACCTGAAATGGGACTATTCCATTTCATATTTGGCTGGGTGAGGAGGTGCTCGTCATATAGAGAATTGAGCTCCCTGAAACCACTGATGCAGGTAGGAGGAAGCCCAGTCACAGCCTTTTCTCTCTCAGACTGTCTGCATCCTCAGAGCAACACACACACACACACACACACACACACACACACACACACACACACACACACACACACACACACACACACACACACACACACACACACACACACACACACACACACACACACACACACATCTACATTCTAACAGCAATCTGGATATTGCAACAACATGGCATTATGAGGGGAGTAAGATTGCACCGGCTGCAGCTTTGAAGCAGCCTGGACATTTGAAGATAACCGGTGGGCGTGTCCGAGGGGCCGGCCTGCCCCCGTATCATAGCGTCACTTGAAATGCCCTCGATGACATCTGTGCGGTGAAGATAGGTCCCCAGGAAGGCGACGGTAGTGACTGCACACAGGCCGGCATTACGGTGCCTCATGGGTAATCACAAAGGCGGGATTATGGTATGCCGTTCCTTTTTCGTCTTGTTCCCAGCCTGTCACTCATGTCACCTCTCACATGAGTCTCCAGCTGATCCTCTGCTGCTTCAGTCACGTGCACAGAATCACAGAACACGAACCATAAGTGAGCTTGAACAGATAACGTGCTCCCACAGAGGACAGGCAGGTGGAATGAGACGTAAAGATGACGAGCTAAGAGGAGTAATTGACAGCGTTAAAGAAACAGAGTTGTGGCCCAACTCTCCTCAAGAGATGAGTCACTGAAAATGTGTAAATAATCGGCAAACCCAACACGTCTGAAGAGCCAGACCTCCTTCACCTGCGGAGGATCCATCCCACCCTGCCAGCATACACATTTCTCATGCCCACAGGTGTTCCTGATTTAGTGGGAGGATTGAAAAACGGGTGCTAAGATTGAGCGATGAAAGGTCAGTGAGATAAACATGTTGACTCCTCCTGTGCTGATTACAGATCAGGCAGGATGGATTGCGTCTACTCATAGTAGGCAAGCTGCAATGTGCCGAGATACTCACCACTCGCATAAACGAAACAATATATAGAAATGTTGAAACTCACGTCTGAGAATAGCGGTGGTACGATGGTACTCACACTTGATTGGCCCACGTAAGCTTTAGATATGCAGGGAACAACCTGCTTTACTGCTGGCCAGTTTGGCAAGAAGGTTTTCAATTTCCTCTGCATCTGTCCATCTGTCCTCCCGGCCAACATCACTTATTAGCAGCTAAATAAATTCTCTCTCATTCTGTCATGCACACACACACACACACATTGGCAAATCAAGCTCCACATAACAATAGTAGTATGTCTTTGCAAAAAGCTCTAATATATGCAGACACAGCTCGAAGAGGTAGCAATAAGACGGCTAAAAAAAGTTCTCAGCCGTGTATTCAAGCAACATACTGGCACTTCCGGCAAATCGGCTCGTTAGAAAACTGAGGACGAAGGCACTTTTGCCATAAATGTGTGTCTACCAACACAGAAGGAGACACTGACGACAAACACATATGGAAGAAAAGCATTGCTGGCCAATCAGCCAAGAAACAAGAGCGTCCATATTGGACGAAAAACAAAAAGAGCTCAGTGACAACAGTTTCTTTACATCTCCTGCCACACCTTTTAGAATTCTTGCTTTGCACACTATGGTTACGTTTAGGTAGCGGTTATGGTTAATTGCAAGCCGGTGACGAGAGGCAGAACTGGGTCTCGTGCATGACAGGCTGATATGCTACACGCCACCACTCCCGGTGAAAACTAATGACTCATTGTTGCCTTTTAGTTCTCGTCTGGCTCGTGTCCACTCTGTCCTGCAGACCGACTCAAGGTGTCGAAACCGCAGCTCCATCTTCCAACACGTGTAAATAAAACGGCAGATTAAAGTTCAGCTGTTTTATCACGGACCGACGACTCTTCCTCACATCAGTGAAAACTTTCTCCAAGTTTTTATTTCTTTTATAGACGAACATCACCAAACGTATTGCGTTGCATAACTTCTACGTGGTGCCTGCGTCAGGTGGTGGCATGGTGCTGTGGATTTGAGTCCACCGGCCCAAAACAATACAGCGATGAGTCATGAGTCACCCAGAATACATTTACTACAGTAAACAGGCAAATCAGTCCACATCCTTCTCCTGAACAGACAGTGGAATGAATCACCCGGGTGTCTACTGTATGTCCAACAGCATGTCTACAAAATTAAAGGAGAAGGAGCTCACATCCTCACAAGCTGCTTCTCAGCAGACTTCTAGCAGGACAAAGGTCTTTGTGTAATTGGCTTTATTAACTATGGTTCCAACACCATATGTTCTGCTATAAAAGTCAGAGCTGCCAGTCACACCCCGCCTCTAATAAGCCAAACAACTGATTAAAATGTCCAGCTTGCCTTTAACAATGGCTGCTCCCCCCCCCCCCCCACCCCTCCCCCCCTTACTGCAAAGGTCTTGGATATATAACAGGTTATGCAATACATATTCAATATTGCTTTTCACCTGCAGTGTTGCTGTGCAGCATGAGGAAGATGTGTCAGGATGTGAAGTAACACTGTATCAGAGGAATCTGCTCTTTACAAATGTCAGAATCTCCAATATCCATCAAAGATAAACGTTTAAACGAAGTCTTAAAACATATACTTTTACCTTAGCATTCTCTTAATCTATTCAAATATATTTTATATACCCTCTTACTGTGCTTTATTAAGCACCTTGTATTGCAACGTTGCACGAGATGCTGTGTAAATAAGTTACGTTTCTAAGTTTCAGTGAGCTTTTCATAGTTTTCTAATTGTTGATGTTTATCTTCCATTATGTACACAACAAAATTGTGTTTTATTATTTGATTAATTTTGGTAAAATGTTAAATGCATGCCTTGTTGGAAGTTATATACAAATACAAATGTTTTTAAAGTAGTAAAGAAACACTGAAAATTAAGCAATAAAGGATCGTCACATCTCTGTGAGCCTCTTGTAATGGAAAACCTGTGCTTCTGCTGCCTGTAGGGCATAACTAATGTGAACTGGTAACATGATTTCCTGGAACACAATGTCATTATATCTAGAAAAGTTGTGTTTAGTCTGACTAATGTTTGCTGTTCTGTGTAAAAGCTGGTGAAGGAGTATCCTCTGCACCAGGACTCATCATCCTGACAAACCTTTATAAAGAAAGTCCGAAAAGTTTACTTTTTTCAAATGTGAACATTAGAAATCAATGTCGTCTTCTCTGCCGATGATTCGCAGAGGAGAGAAAAGAGTTTCTCTGGTTATGAAAGGTAACATAATGTGGCTGCAAACGACCCTCGGCTGGTGGACGCCCATTTCTGCCCCTTTGACTTCCACAAGTCCTCAACAAAAACTTCTCCCCTACTGCTCAGCTCAATCTACTGCATTCACATTACACCTGTCTTCATCTTCGCTGTAACACCATCTATTTCCACTCTATGCAGTTCCACACAGATTCTCTCATGTATGTGTTGGAGCCCCATCTGCAGCTTAATAAACTCAGTGCTCTTTCTGCAGCAAAACCAGGAGTTTGGAAGTAAATAATTCTTTAGTTTTACCTCAAATGTTGCAAAGAAATGCCCACACGGTACACAGTGTTGGTATGAAGAGAGAGAGGAGGAGGGAGAGTGAATATCCCGACCTTAGGATATATATATATATTCATTATCTGCAGAAAAGGTGCAGTGAGAATGCATTGTCCCTAAACTATGCTACAAACACAAAGGCTTGCATCTTGATCAATGACTTAGCCGAACAATAGCGCTCTGCACACACTCACCTTAATATGGCTGTACTCTGTCTTGCCAGACTCGCTGCTGACGGTCTTGGTTTCAGACCTGGGTTTGAGGACTTGGCGCAGCGGGCTGGAGATTGGCAGGCCTGTCACGCTGATCCCATCTGAAAAGACATCATGGCATCACACAGTCAGCAAAAAGAAAGAGCACAGAGACGAAGCTAACGTTAAACAGCGGCGAGCAGAGCATCGAACAGTCTCACATTGTTAGACATCAACAGTTTCGCTATTTTGTGATGAATTGTTTTAATTACTTTTTAATGTACTCACTTTCTCTTATTAGTCAGTAATCTTCTATGTTTCCTTCATTTCCCAAAGCTCATGTTCCTCACAATTACTATACGATCAAGGAAACGGGCGCGGACGTGATGCTTTTGATCATCTTAGATTTAGCTTATTACTTTCTGATGTGGGTTAGGGTTCCTTCCACAGCAAGAAGGATAAATATATGAATATAACAATATGAGCATCAACACTGATGAGAACGTTCTGTTCTGTAAACAGCTGTGACGAGCACACGCTGGACATTGTGCAGAGACAAATTAAGATTAGGATGCAAATAATAGAGAGACAGACAGACGGACAGACAGACAGACAGACAGACAGACAGGCAGACAGACAGGCAGAGAGAGAGAGAGAGAGAGAGAGAGAGAGAGAGAGAGAGAGAGAGAGAGAGAGAGAGAGAGCGAGAGACAGAGAGACAGACAGAGAGAGAGAGAGACAGAGAGAGAGACAGAGAGAGAGAGAGAGACAGAGAGAGAGAGAGAGACAGAGAGAGAGAGAGACAGAGAGAGACAGGGAGAGAGAGAGAGAGAGAGAGAGAGAGAGAGAGAGAGAGAGAGAGAGAGACAGACAGACAGAGAGACAGACAGACAGACAGACAGACAGACAGACAGACAGAGAGAGAGACAGACAGACAGAGAGAGAGACAGACAGAGAGAGTAGAGAGTTCCCCTGTAGAACAAACACAGCTCAGTGTTCGGATGCACTTTAATTGTCGGTGTTTGCATCGCTCATCACGTCCCAGCGGCCTCGTCATCATCACAGCTGTGGTGAAGACTCCACTTCAGGTTCAACCTTTGTTCCTCTACAGTTATAGTTCTCGGCCTTAAAGCCAGTGTTAAGTTTTCTGTTGTAAAAGTAAAAGCATAGAATTTGAAAAGAATTGCAAAAGAGAATGGAACCCATTTCACTGAACACTTGTATTTAAAGGCCCATGAAGGTTTAACATTAGTTACAGCTGGCACCAGAAAATGGAAGGTCGTCTGTGGCCCGCCTTTGTTCTGAAAATGTTCATGACACACAAGACAACAGAGCAGCAGCGCTAAGCTTCACCTCCCCGCAGCTAAACAGTCGATTGCAAGTGTATTAGGTACACTTAGCCAAAATGAATGCACTCTAGTCTTACAATTGCTGCTTTTAATAAAGGTTATAATGTTCAGCGAGTTACCTCTAAGGTCATTTTGGAGGCTGTAGTTTGTGGTGTTAATGAATTGTATTGCATTATACTTACATATGTGTATTTTTTATCTTAATATACTATGGTCACTGTGGTAACTGGCCTAAAAGTTATTCTTTAAATATTTTAAAAAGATAGAAGATCTCAGATCCCAGTTACAACGAGCATGTGGAGAATAAATAAATGATTTTATATTTGTGACCTTGAGAGAAGCAGCGTGGACGTGGTAGCAGCTGCACTATCAGCAGCTGCATAAGGCACCACCACAGGGGCTGCTGCTCTCAACCCACTCAGACAATACTCAAAAATGACGCCCAGAGCCCAAAACTCTGACGTCAAAGGAATCATATCGCTGTCTGACGTCAGTGGACTGCTAAAGCCCTGTAATTTCCCCTAAGAGAGGGGAAATTACCAGCCTTTGCAAAGGCTTCGCTATTGAGTTCACAATAGACTTTTACAACCACAAGCAAGATCGGTCAAATTCAACCAACTGGAGCGATATTTCAGTTCAAAAGGAAAAGTAAAGGCAGACGAGAGGAGTGGAGGGAATGAATATGTTGTTGTACTGATTAATGCTTAATTTACCATGACAAGAGGTAAACAGGGAGGAAGTGTTGAGTTTATATTAACAGCAAACAGCAGGAAGAGCAAATGAATAAGGGTTTGTCTCCAATAATAGAACAAATAAAGAAACTTATTCCTTTATATTAAATCTCAGCTATCTCTTCAGGGTGCCATCAGCCGGGATCAAAGCACCAGAAGATCATGTAGAGCGAAAACAGATTTCCTTCTTGCATCTTTTATTTTAAATAAATAACAATGCTCGAATGCAAAGATGCTTTAAGCTCTGCCGACCTCTGCATGCGTTCTGCTGTATCCAATAATAACCTCAAATAAAAAAGGTTCTCTCTCTCGACGGGACACAAACCGATCGTGTCCGATGTCCTCATGTGTGACGGCTTAGACTAATTATGAGGAAACTGCATTACATTCGTTTACAGTCTCACAAAAACTCACTGGGAGCAAGTCGGGTTCAGAGTTTGGGCGTGTGAGGAGAAGCTGGCGAACGATCGAAGAAAAACTAATTAAAACAAGTAAAAAAAAAAACATTGCCGTTTAGCACGTCAGCGCGTTCTGTGTCATGCGTCGGTCGGTTGGTTTGGTCGTCGCACCGTTTAAGTGTCAGGACAGCTTTTAATTATTGCCGAACGTAAAGACGTCTGAAACGTACCGATTAAAACCCACTTATTCTAAAGGTAAGGACAGAAGCACATTAAAGTGCCGACATGTGTAACATATAATTACATTTACAATCATAATTTATAATGGGTTTATTTTACAAACCAATATTTAAAATAAATAAAAACACTAACACTTCAACACTGAATGAGTTATTACTCATCACATCACATGCTTTTATACACATGCCATTAATGTCGCTGCTAAATATGAAGCTTGTTGACATCTGCACTTTTCTTTATTTGTATTCCTGTGTGTGAGCACACGGCGCTGCAGTCTGAGGCGATGTGCACCAACAATTACAAATAACTTTGAGGTTCAACCCTTTGATACACAACATGAGTCGTGACCCGAATGAGTTTTAATTGTAAATATCTTTGCAATAAATTACTTTAATCATTCAGAACTCCAGGAAACTTGTTTTTGATCATCACAAAGTCTCATTTTCATTTTTCGTTTTGTATCACTACCCTAACTGGTTTGCATAGCTTGTGTATCAAAGGGTTAAGTGAAGGTCATGCATCCGACTTTTCTCAAGAACACATGTAGGAACCATCTTCATTTCTACATCCTGCTGCTAAACACATCAGATCTAGACTTGGACTTGGAGTGGCAGAAAAGTAAAGACCCGAAAATACAGACAACAGTTTTATACTTTATGAGCTGCATCCTTCATTAGGGTACGCAGCCGGTTGCAGGAGATACACAGACTCGTCGTGTCCCGTGGCACACAGACCGTGTGAGTAATGGGCGCCGTGATTAACGATGGCATTGCTCACAATCATCCCCTCCTTTATGCCCTCCTTCCAATCAGTAGCTGTCTAGTTTTCTGTCTAGCTGTCTCGGGGAGAACAGGGTGAACTCAGAGTTTCTATCAATGGCCACCTTGCTGCATGAGCTTAGGTACAACAGCACTGCGAGTGCCACGTCTGTAATAATTGTGACAACATCAGCACAGTGCCGAAGGTGCATGATCTCTGCCGCGTCACATTTACGAGACTTTTTCCCGAAGGTAGATGCATCCGGAAAATATGGAAAATATCACTTACAGTGTAAACATTAAATATCCTGTTCAGGGGAGATAATCATGAGGATGGAAATGATGTATCAACCAGTGCTTGAGCTGAGCCTCGTTCAACACGTACTGTATCCTGGAAAGAAGGACAATTAAATGTTTCATAACTGGGAGTAAAACCACTTTGACAGATACTGTAAATGTGTGTTATTTCCAGGCATTAGACACACCATTAATCCAGATCAAGCGATGACAAAACAAGATATTAAAGCACTAAGTTAGAGCGCCTCGTTCAAAACCACAGTTATTCTGAGCATCATTAGGCTTCAGTCCTACAGACACTGGGAGGATGGGGTCTGCGTGATGAGCAGAAACCTGTTAGGTAATATACAAAGATCTGAACAAAATGATTACTGTCATTACAGAAAGCCATTCCAGTTTGTCTGGACGCTCCATTAAAGTCATCTGCAAACAGCTGCTGCTTTGTTTTAACAGCAGTGATGAATAATGAACGTCCTGAATGCACAGAGTTTTTCTCTCTACCGACGTACCTTTAACTTCAGGAGCATACAGGCCTCAGAACTTCCACACATTGTCTAAGAACACCTTGTGATGGCAGTCTGTTTGTGAGATCACCTGTCAAACAGTTGCTTTACTCCGGTTTCTGTAGGTTGCAGTCTTATCTGCGCCGGTGCAGCCATGGTGGCTATCACTGCTCAGGATAGCGGCTCAGTTCTATATATTTCCAACAGACTGGAAGACTGGAAGTGGAAGAGAACACTTCCTTTGCTACTAAAGCAGGATTCAATGTCAGATTACTGTTGCAAATATGAAACATGAATTTCTAGCGTCTATAACAAACCAACATTCTGCGATACCTTACGTGCACCTTTGTAACACTTTGGGTAACTGCCAAAAACCCAAGAAGAATAACTTTAGGAGATACAACAATAACAAGTTTAGCTAGCCGGCTAACAATAACAACCATGACACCAACACATGGAGGACTCCCATGGATGAACTACATCGTCTTCACTGCCTCTCATTCAAGCTCTCTCTCCCACTGAGATCATTCTGTGGAACTGATCAGGGATCAGATAAACGCAACAACCAGTCTCAGTTGTAATTACCACCTGGACCTCCAAGGTGCTTTGAGCAATCTGATTTCAATCTGTATCCAATGCTTCTTAGACTCATTTAAACTGAACCTTTTCCATGTTTGAAGTTTCTGATCAACAAATCTGAGCGGACAATCAATGTCAGCTTTCAAAACAGAGTTCTTTGGACACATGTTGGTCAGTATTAAAAAAAGTAATGAGGGTTCGATACCCAGAAAACACAACGAATATAAATGGTTTATGTTGAAATACAACATTACTGACAACAGAGAGAAGTGAACATGTCTTTAAAAAGTGCTCTTGGGGGCTGGAGTTGCAAGTTAAGTCATTTAAAACTAACTACACAAGTAGGACAGCAGTTCATTGTCCCGCTGACGTCGATTGAGTACAAAAAAAGAGAAAACCTGTACCAGAGCGTCTGAATGCGTCTCCCTCTCTGTTTGAGTCATTTAATTCATGTTGTTAGCAGCATAATGTGTTTCTTGTGTCTCCTTACTTTGTTGTTGATGGAGACATTTACTGTGGAACAAGTGGTATTAAAGGAATAGTCCAGATGTTTTTAAGTGCCGTTGCTGTCAGGCAGCCCTTTCTGAAGCTGTTCTGTGTTTTCTCCAAAGCTACCAGACTCCATTGACAAAAAACAGCTATTTTACCTCACAGAACACAGGAGTTGCTGGTCTGCCGCTGCCTTCATCAGTAACTTTGTTTGTGTTGTGTGACTTTTGTGAATCCAAACTAACCCTTTAAAACACCAAAGTCACACAACAACACAAACAAAGTTACTGATGGAGGCAGCGGCAGACCAGCAACTCCTGTGTTCTGTGAGGTAAAATAGCTGGTTTTTGTCAATGGAGTCTGGTGGCTTTGAAAAAAGCATAGATGGGATATAACTGGTTCTAAAGACAAAGTAAAGCAGTGAAAATATTCTAAATATAGTGTACACTTAAAGTGATATTGATTTCTTCTGTTTTCAGTTGGCTAAATTAAGTTTAGCTGCTGCTCCTGTTTCTCCAAACTTGGGGCGTGCCGACCGCCATCTACTGTAGGTAACACACCGGCTGAGGGTAAGTACCTCAAACCCAAACTACCCCTTTAACGTAGACGGTAGCACTGTCATTAGGTACCACACTCGCACCATTTAACACGATAATGCTCGCCAAGACGCGGACCATTAGTCCTGAGTGATGACATCACTTCCATCTGATCCTGAGTTATGGTGTCGTGGTCTCGAGCCGGACCCAAAGTGAGGGACAAACTCGTCTGAGGATAAATCAATGAGGCTCGGCCTGTTTTGAATGTACAGCTGAAACAAATGACATGGAGTGCAGCACTGCCAGGCATCACCACAGTTAAGGTTGATGGATTGACTCTCTCCACAATGTGCATATAAATACAGGCGGATCAATAAATAGCACATAATTAGAGAAAGATTCCAGTAATGAGATGGATTATCACTCAGCACATTCTGACCGCTGTGAGTCACGGCATACCGATCCCCAGCTTCAGTGCGGCATGACAAACATATACACCTTGGTCACACGAGGGCTGCAAGACATCTGAGCTCACGTTATATTTAATACAGAGGTGCTGATGTTAACACAATGTACCAGCAGCAGACACATCAGAGAGACTCCGACACACACAACAGAAGCTGTGAGCTATCATCTACCCTCAGGCTGCGGCGCTGGGAGAAGAGAAGGCGTGAAAGAGGAACAGAGACACAGAGTTTATATGTAGATGTTTTCACCTTGGCAAAGAGGAGAGCTTCATATTCATCCCTACAGTCACACTTATTGTCTTCCATGAAGTGGGAGGGAGCAGCTGATGTTATTAAAAAAATGTATTAAGACTATTTTCATTGGGTTCTGATTGTATTGACCTACTCGCTGCTACCAAGGATAATGAATGTGTATAATGCAAACCGCTTTCAACACGTCTGAAACAATGGGCAGAAAGTGTAAAGGTTCTCAGTGTAGCATTTTCAAATCTCAATAAGATAAAATTTGATTTGTTGTTATAATTGCTGTAAACAAAACAGTAATTTAGTGCAGTCGTCTTATTTTACCTTTTATATAAATACTGGAAGTATCACCTTCTGTCTCGTCTGTTCGATCGCACACAAACAGAAATGTTTTGTAGTCTTACGGTGATTCATGTTCTAAACTAAGTACCCAGCTGGTTGTAGCCTCATATTTACCATGTAAACATCTAATCTAACAGGAAAGTGAAGAAGGCTGTTGCTATGCGTCCCTTCCCCTGGCCACTCCTCCCCTAAGATGACGTTTTTCTTTTCTTACAGCTTCCATTCTTAGCTTTTCTGAGATATAAATGTTCCTCTTGTTGTAAACCTCCTGCAGGTGTCTGTCTCAGGTTCAGAGAGTTGTCTGCAGTTAATGGCAGGGTTGGCAATTCTTCCCGTCTGTGTGTCAAAGTGTCCTTGAGCAAAGACACTAAACCCAAAAATGGCTTTTGATGGGTCAAATCAAACGACTTGCATCGTGCCTCAGCGCCCTTGGTGTGTGTGTGTGTGTGTGTGTGTGTGTGTGTGTGTATGGTTGAATGAGAATCAGATAGTAAAGCACTTCCACTAAACGTGCTTTATAAATGCAGCACATTTACCACCCACTTACTGTCCATTCCTCAGAGCTGGGAGGAACCCAGTGGCACAAAATGCCAAAATGCAAAGATTTAGAAGAGACAAGCAATTTCTTGGCCGTGGTTTCGTTCATAAACTGCATCAGCACATTACAATAATGCATTAATACACCGTGTGATGAGTCATACCAACATGTTGTCGGCTTTGCTGAATCTTAAATGATTCAGCGTGGCGTAGAAAATAGAAAAAATGAACAATGACATGCATCATTCTTCTACGTTTGTCTTTCTGCATAGAGATCAGTGCCTGGCCTTGTATGAAGACGACTAATTAGTGTCACAACTGAGCAGCAAGGTGCATCGTTCCACTCAGACTCATGAAAATATTGTAAATGGAATTTAAAACATTGTTTGTGGACAGAAAAACAGATTTAGCACAATCAATACTCCCAAAGCTTTTCACGGCATTGGACTTTATTTACATTAATTTACCACTAAAATGGAACAATGTTCTAAACTGGCTTTAATATTGAAAATAAATGTAACTGTTTTGAAGTACTTGTTGGTATTCCTACACTGATAAAAGTCTCTGAATACCTGCATTCATGTCAAGGTCTCTAAATGTCGTATATAATACCAAAGATAGCAAAAATATTCTGTCTTGTAAAAAAGTTAAATAGTTTGACACGTCGGGAAATACGATTGTTGAAGCAATTATGTACAGATTAAACAAACAAGGTACAATGTGAGCAATTAGTCAACTTTACAAATGCTTTTTTTTTTTTTTTTTTGACATATCCTGGCGAGCCGTTTCCCCCGGCGTGCAGTCTTTATGCTAAACTAAGCTTATCAGCTCCCGGCTCGGCTCCGCAGACACGAGAGTTGTATCAATCTTCTAATCCACCTCTCGGCAAGATGGCTCGTAAGCGTATTTCGGGAAAATGTCAAACTGTTGATAGTGAACCGTGCATCACTAAAGGACTGAAAAGTAAGAAGTGTGGCTGGTCTGATTCACTAATGCTACAACATGTATATGTGACCATGACTAAGCATTACAAGTGAACAGTTGTTGAAAGCGTCTGTTGTGCCTAAAATAATCAAGTTTAATTAGTAAAACTGGCAGAATTTATATAATCTGCAAACACAGATGAGCAAACTAGAAGGAGGCACTCTGAGGGCGCAGACCTCTGTCAGGGCTGTTTCCATAAGTGAGAAATAAAACGTGTATCCGCCCCGTGATTCGGATCCGCTTCACAATTTAATGGGTTCTTCCTTGTTCCTTGCTGCACGCTTACATTAAGTTTCATGACATTCGGTAGTTTTCCCGTAATCCTGCTGACAAACAAACCAAACCCAGAACATAAAACTCCGGCGCTGAGGAAACAACTGTCGTTATGCAAATAAGTCAATCAGCAAACAACAAACTTTATTACGGCGATCATTATTGTATTAGAGGAAGATATCATCAAATGTGTTTAGCAAAAACTGCATCCCATAGTGTCACCATAACAACTGAATCCAGAGCTGCTGTTTAGACTGAACTGAGTCTTATCTCCTTAATTCAGAGCCCCATTTATTGCTCAGCTAATTAAAACATTGAATCAGTTTGGCTTTAACGACTTCATGAGGAGAGCGGCGCTGGGGCTGAGATAAACATGCAGCATCGCATGTATAAAACGCATCTAAACACACACACACACACACATACAGTATGTGTGGTGCAGGAGCAGGTCCATATTGAACACTCATAAATATTTATCAGCACATAGTCGGCGGTGAAGAGGTTCAACAGTCTGAAGAAGGAGGCTGAGCAGGAAATATGAGAAAGACTGGAGACTCTTCGAGGAAGAGGAGAATGTCAGACTTTTGAAGCAAGAAGCTCGCAGAGAGATGGAAGTGTGGAAACCTCGAGAAGCGTCTCCCGTTACTGCTGATTCCTAAGTAAAGCAGAGTGCTCGTTCTTTCCAACGTTAGGGCTGAGAATCACCACATATCACCAGATGCTCAAGTCAAAACAGGAAATTATTGCCATATTAAAGATTTTTTTTGTTTGTCCGATGTCTCCATCTTCACTAGTGGACTGAAAATTGATTTGCAATATTGATGATTCATATAATAAAACATAAATACTTGGCATCTGTGTATCGATACAATATTGGCAAAACATCACAACGTTATGCAGTATAGATTATTTCCCCTATCCAACGTGTGCATAACGCTCATTGTGCTGAAGTGCACTTTGACACAAAGGAAGGAAAAACACAAAAGCTCTGCGATGAATCTCACAGCTGCTGATTCAAATTCATGCTCATTTTGAAGCTGCAGTTGTTCTGCTGTTGAATAACATTTCACTGGGAAGACTTTGTAAATTGTTTGTCATTTAAACAAAATATCATAGATTTAACACTTATATCCATGACGGTATCTTCGCAAGGATACAAAGCTGGTTTCCCTTTAACAAGACGAGTCTGCAGGCGGGCGTCTCTGTGAGGTTGTGCTTTGTCTGAAGTGCTTTAAAACACAATGCTAACGTCACTCTGTACCACTAACTTCAACCTGTTGGTGGCGCTAACCACATATCATAGAAATATATCCAACAGTGGTGGAAATATTTTGGTGTAGTTCAAAGCGGTGCACCAACTGACACCACGCCGCTAGTTTAGCTACAACCTTGAATTAAACTGAACTTTTCACACAAGATTTACAATTTCTACATTTATTAATAAGCTCTTTTCACTCACCACCATCGTCCTGCAGCAGACTCTCCTGACCAGAGAAGTCCAGCTTCACTTTGATGCTGACAGTTAGAGTCACAGCTTGGCCCGACTTCAGAGGCAGGTGAGACGAAGCCTCCTCCAGATCCCAGCTCAGAAACTCCCCAAACACTTTCTCTGCACACACGCACACACACACACACACACACACACACACACACACACACACACACACACACACACACACACACACAAAGGGAGATATAAAGGCAAATTAAAAAAAACAAACAAATGAAATAAAACCAATTTAGGAAATAAATAACAAGGCGTTTCTGGGTGGGATGATACCTGCTGGGATAAAAGATGGCAAGACCTGCCAAGCTCACATTAACATTTGTGGACGCAAATGGTTTTGGACAAGAAAAACAAGATGACACCGCTGTGCTTGTAACTAAACAAAAAAAGGTAATTGGCACAAATTTGGCAAAAACAAAATCACTTTGACTTTCTGGTTGCTGTCTGCTGAGCGAGTGTAAAGTGAGATGGGGAGAGAAAGAGACGCCTCATTGTACCTGCAGGTTGCACATCACTAAAGAAGCTACGATGATGTTTCATTTGCAATTATCCTTGCATGAGCAACAAAGCTACTGATTGGCCTCCTGCTGCCTGCCACGTCTTTGGCTGCTCGTCACGAGACCCGGCTCCCTAAATTATGCCCCTGCATGAGACGAATGACTCAGCTGCATCCACTTCAGCCAGGAGCCACAAATGAAAGATACATCACCTGAATAAAGCATGTATTCCATCTGTGTGTGTGTGTGCACGTGAGCCAGTGCTGCTCTGAGGAACAGCGGGCGGATTCGAACAGAAGGGGAGACGCAGGCTCACAGTAAGAACAACAGTTTACAGATCTCTGCTTGATTCATAACCAAAGCCTTTAAAACCCTCTAAGGGGCCTGTGAATGTCGGCAGCATTAAATAAAGATTTAGTGAATAATGCTCCACTTTAAATATTCATAAAGTCAGAGCTCCTTGCTGAACCAAATGATGCTACAGCTATTAACTCCATCACCACCTGTCTGTCAGCAATAAATAAATGGATGAGCAATAATTTCTTAAAATTAAATGAGAATAAAACTGAAATCCTACTAGTAGGTCCTGTAACAAAAAGAGAGATGATGCTGAATAACATGGGGAAACTTACTCCTTTGATTAAACCTGAAGTCTTGGATGCTGAAAAACTAATCCATGCTTTCATTTCAAGCTGACTCGATTACTGTAACACACTCTTTACCGGCCTTCCAAACAAAACAACGGAGAGACTTCAGCTCATCCAAAACGCTGCAGCGAGGCTGCTGACTAGAACCAAGAGGAGAGACCACATCAGTCCAGTGTTAGCTGCTCTACACTGGCTTCCACTAACTTTTAGAATTGACTTTATGGTCCTCCTTCTTATATACAAAGCCCTAAACGGAACTGCACCAAGTTACACTGCCAACTCTTTAATCAACGATGTGCCCCCAAGAACATTACGATCTTCTACTACTGGTTTATTAAATGTTCCCAGAAACATCCAGAAGAAAATTGGGGATGCAGCCTTTTGTAATTATGCACCAAAGCTATGGAACACTTTACCTGCAGACATTAGGGAGGCAAGCTCGCTCAATATCTTCACAAGTAAACAAAAACATATCTCTTCACTTTAGCCTTTTAATGGTGATATTTTATATCTCTTTACTTTAGCCTTTTAATGGTGATATTTTATATCTCTTTACTTTAGCCTTTTAATGGTGATATTGTATATCTCTTTACTTTAGCCTTTTAATGGTGATATTGTATATCTCTTTACTTTAGCCTTTTAATGGTGATATTTTATATCTCTTTACTTTAGCCTTTTAATAGTGATATTTTATATCTCTTCACTTTAGCCTTTTAATAGTGATATTTTATATCTCTTTACTTTAGCCTTTTAATAGTGATATTTTATATCTCTTTACTTTAGCCTTTTAATGGTGATATTTTATACAATCTTTAATTCTGCTACTCTACGCCACTGTAAACTCATTGTTGCTATTTCCAATGCTATTTTTTAATGCTATTTCCATCAACACTGTGATTATTGTACTGTAAATGCTTTTATTCTGTCTAATTTTGTACTGAAGCACTTTGGGCTGCAATTCTTATATGAAAAGTGCTATACAAATAAAGATTATTATTATATTATTATTAATAAAGACAGAAAGAAAGGAGAGTGGAGAGAAAACATTCACCTGAATATGCAACAGCAGGCTTTGTAATTAAACTGGTGGATATTGTTAGCACCGCTCTACTAAATACACTGAGTCACGAGAAATGGCCGCCACAATGACCGTTGAGAAATCTTTCATGCCTCACATTCCTACTCTTGAAAACACAATATGCCAGCGCTCCTTCACAGCCTCCCTTTCAAAGCCTGTCCTGAACACTTAAGCTCGGTTTTCAGATTCTCTTCTTCTCCGGCTTCGACTCGCCTGCTTTTCTTTCTCCTGCATAAAATAACCACCTGTTCGTAAAGGAGGCATAGCAGAAGGTATGCATGTATAACAATCAGTCAAAACAATCAGGACCAATCAGAGGAATTGCAGAAGGGATTCATGTCACTGTGACTCACACAGTTCCACAAATAAATACTTGGATTAAAGATTTAGGAGCCGTCGAACATCCAATTTCTCATCAAGTCGAAAACTAACCAGGGAACAAAGAGCTCTGGCTGCGTCCAATTGAAGCAATCAATACAGTGTCAGCAGTCGTAATGCATATTTAGCATCGTAATTAGCATAAAGCTAAAGTCAACATCAAGGAGAAACATCTGACCTCTGCACGCTCGTACACGGAGAAGAATTAAACCACAATTATATTATCTGACATTATTTGACTGAATAGTCTCCATCAAGATGAATTTGGTTATCATTCTATTTTTCATCGCTGATGCAAAAATGTTATTTAGATAGACATGCGTTAAAAGAGCATGAATATAAACATTTGTCGGACTTAGTTTAAGCGAAACCGATGCAAACTGGAGAAATACTTTTATTCAACGCATTATTCTTCCTTGTAAAACCTGGCGCTAGATTTAGGACGTTATAGGATTTTATTGCACATCGCGATAACAAACTCACAATAAGTTAATTAGCGTGAATTAGGACGATTTTTAAAAAATTGAGGAATTATCGTCAACATATTTGTTTCTTGAAGAGATTCCCGTATGTTTGAGATTTTAAGAATTTAGATTATTTTGACATGACATTTTTATATCGTTCCATGCCGACCTGGCGCCTACATTACCCACAATGCACCAGATGTGTGCGTTATGCTACAGTAGTAGTGGTAAAGCTGTAAAATATCATCCTGCTTAACAAATTAAAATAACAGCTAGAAAAAGGAGATTTACTGGCACAAAAAGACAAATGTTATTTCTCATGTTAAGCAAAACTAGTACAAGGAAGAACAAATAAACAGCCATCAGGAGGAAATTGATTTTAAATGAGAAAGAAGGACCGCACAGGCAGCTGACAGCCAGCTCAGGGTAACAGAATCATTGAAGCAATATTAATCCTCTTTTCCTTTTATAGGCTGCACAGAGGAAAGTGTTTTGTCTACATAAGACATTTGATATGAATGCGTTGAAAGTGTTTTAGGGAACAATTGAGCCGAGTTGATGTTCATATCCACAGAGGAGTAATACGGGAGCAGTGATGAACAAAAGGTCTGATGGCGGCTTGTTTCCTGCTATTCAGAGACAACTCAGCGTATTTAAATCAGATACAATAGATCATTGCATTAGGAGTTTGCTTGTTGTTATCTCTAAACTTTTAGGTGGGAATAAATATTTGTTTATGAGAAACGGATCTATCTCGTGTGTCCTGATGGAGCTGCGGCAGGAACAGTAATGTTTGTTTGTTTTGCCGCAGATGTCTTCCTATTGTGAGTCTTCATCTTTTATTCATATCGTCCACAGAAAGCTCAGAGGGCTTCAGAGAGGTCTTCTCAAGTGTGGCCGGTCTGAAGCCACCAACAGGTTACAACTCAGGAGGTAAGCAGGCGGGGACAAGGTAATATGATGACTCCAGCACCGTGCCGATGACCTGCGTCGGTGTACGTGTTAAACAGAAGAGGTGGAGATGGAAATATAAGTTAAGAGACATCTAATGATTAATATTGTCTGTTTAGGTTGTTATATTTCTATGTTACTGATTCTCTGGTTGCATATCCATCAAATTAATTATTTCCATTTTACTTTTCTTATCCTTTGTGATTAAATGCATTAATTGGGATCAGTTTTTGAAGTTTGTTTTGATATGAGTGCTAATTAATCATTGATTATATTTCTGAGGTTTAACAACGAGAAACCTCAGATGAAGGTTTTCAGGTACATGTGATGAATTAAAAGCACAATGTGCAGCCACATAGTGACCGCTGAGCAGAGCAGGCACAAGTAGTGATGTGAAACGGTTGATGAAGAGCATCTTTAAGTCTATTTATGGTTAAATATGAGAGTTTAAATCAAGCTTGACACTTATGTATTATGATAAGGTGCAGCTGCAAGCTGCAGTGGAACTCCTAATATCTGAAGAATAACAGAGATAAAAGTAGAATAATTGCAGTTTACTCAGTTCTTCATTCCTACATCCATCTAGAAACCATCTTTAAATAGCATTTTAACTGGATGATTCCTCATTAATGGAATGAGACGGCAAAACATCAGTAAAAATGTGATTGACATCCTAATTAATGGTCTAGAAAAATTGGTTGGTCTTTCTGACTGATATATGTTCTGAACCAGTTTAATACACAAAGGGAGAAAGTATTTTGTCAGGCTTGGAGATCATGTGTCAGAGAAGCATGATGCCCACTTTGGAGTTCCACAAGGGAGCTGCCTCGGTCCATTACTGTTCTCTCTATACATGCTACCACTGGGGGACATCATTAGAGAACACAATGTGTGCTTCCATACATACAAACATCCAGAAGAAAATTGGGGATGCAGCCTTTTGCAATAATGCACCAAAGCTATGGAACACTTTACCTGCAGACATTAGGGAGGCAAGCTCGATCAATATCTTCAAAAGTAAACAAAAACATATCTCTTCACTTTAGCCTTTTAATAGTGATATTTTATATCTCTTCACTTTAGCCTTTTAATAGTGATATTTTATATCTCTTCACTTTAGCCTTTTAATAGTGGTATTTTATATCTCTTCACTTTAGCCTTTTAATAGTGATATTTTATATCTCTTCACTTTAGCCTTTTAATAGTGATATTTTATATCTCTTTACTTTAGCCTTTTAATAGTGATATTTTATATCTCTTTACTTTAGCCTTTTAATAGTGATATTTTATATCTTTTTACTTTAGCCTTTTAATGGTGATATTTTATATCTTTTTACTTTAGCCTTTTAATAGTGATATTTTATATCTCTTTACTTTAGCCTTTTAATAGTGATATTTTATATCTCTTTACTTTAGCCTTTTAATGGTGATATTTTATATCTTTTTATCTTAGCCTTTTAATGGTGAATTATTAAACTTGAGAACTTGAAAAACTTGAGATCAGATAGACTGTGTTACCACGGGAACAAGAGTAAACTTCTCTGATAAATGTGTTTACATGTTCTTTACACAATTAGTGGAAAAGTGCAAGATTAAAGAATATATTGGAGAAAAACTGGCTTTAACCGATAGGTTTCATAAAACTTAACAAACAGGGGTTTGTTTATGAAGCGGGCTTTAACCAAGATTTTGCCAAAAGAATCTGGACTCACGGAGACGTCTGTGTTTTATACGTTAAAGGTCAATAAAGAGGTCGACGCTGTAAACGTAAATAATGTGTAGCAAAGGGAGTAAACCAGTTGAAGGGCCACAGGGGCCCATTGTTGATCTCATGCTTTCAAAATATGGATCTGATAGTTTAAAACATTTACAAGAATGGTGTGCCAATGTTATTTTATACAATTTGCTATATAATTATAAAATATATATATATATATATATATATATATATATAATATATAAATATATGCTATATAATTGCTATTTTTATAATGGTACTTCAGACTCATTTACATCATCACTGTGATTATTGTACTGTAAATGCACTTATTCGGTCTAATCTTGTACTAATTGTTATGTTTTTGCTGTGAAGCACTTTGGGCTGCAATTCTTGTACGAAAGGTGCTATACAAATAAAGCTTATTATTATTATTATTGAAAATACATATTACATATTAACATGTGATCATTTCTTTAAGATCCAAGCTCATTTAAAGCCCTTTTCTTTGAAACCGGAGTTATGGAAATAAGAAAAGATGAATGCACACAGAGAGAAGAAGTGGATGAGCAATTGCATTGCAATGCAATTAGCAGGTTGTGTTGTATAATGAAGCTCAACACGCTCTTCCATGTGAGCTTTGGCTGAACTGTCACTTTTAGACACATTTACAAAAGACTCCATCATGTAACAGGGGGGACACTTAAACACAGCAATATGTTTGTTGTACTGACAAAAGGCAAGCGAACACAGAAGCTGCAGTACGTCTGCAGTGCAGAAAGAAGTAATGTGTGTGAATAATAAGCCTCTAGTACAAACTGAACAATATGCAAATATGGATTATTTCAAAAGGCAGCTCTTCTACAAGCAGCTTTCCAGGGGTCAATGTGGTTAGCATGAAGCAGGAGGCACGGTGCCAGGTCTCTCTGCTGACGACCAGGTAAAACAAACTCTTTCTAGACAAACAACAGAAGCGGTTTGTCCCAAAACAAGACGATAGACAAGAAAGATTTTTCCAAGAACTTTTCCTTCAATTCCAGCGTCAGCGTCGTTGTTTACGAGCCTTTAAAGTCCGACTGAAATCAGGTGTAATCCTTCCTTTATGTCTGTTGAATGTATTATCTCTGTCATTATGCAGCTAATGTTACTGTTTTAGACAAATCCTGTTCAATATGAGGTGATTTCATTGTATTAAAACTAAGAAGACAGGGAACTATTCCAAAAAACAATCCTGAAACCAAAAAAAACATCAAATATAAAAGTTCTCCCTTTTAATTTCTGATGTTCAATCGATAGCACAGCAAAAAAAGCTATTTAATTTGGACTTTAAAAAGTCCCAAATCACAATAAGTCACGTAGGGCTTAAGAACACCAGCGTTATTAAAACAATAAATGAGAATCGCTCCTCCGAAACTCAAATCTGTATCTCAGCAGACAGAATCCAAAATCTGATAGAAAACGCTAGAATAAATTGAGCCATCTGGGTTATTTCTAAACCATTGCTTCCTTTGCTCAGCTTCTGCAGCCATGAGAATAACAAATATGCAACATATACAGTGTAGAAGTAGAAAAGCCGTAAGATATGAGGAGATTCTCTGAGCACAACAAAGTTTCTGGTCAGTTAATGTTTGACTGTCTGGTATAAATAAAGGATGCGAGTGTTGGACAGCTGCTTCATCCATCTGCACCAAATACTGGAAATAACAGGAGGAAAAAGTTCAAATAACAGTCAAACTTTTTGTTGTATAAAAGACACAGTTTCCATCTGTGCAAACAAATTCTCAATTACAAGAGCTGCTAACGTCCAAGGTGAAATGAGTTGAATTATTAAAAACGTGGTGAGAGGATCTGTTAGCGCTCAATAAAACTACGTACACGTCAAAGACAAAAGGTTTATATTTAAAACATGTGACACTGCAGACAGAAGCTGATCTGACATTAAAATAGCAGCTCAGATGTGTTGCACTGAATTACTTACAGGAGTTCGTGACGCTTAACACCTGAGGAAGCGGCTGTCGCTTCTGATGCACGATTACATGAACAAACACAGATTCTGTGTACAAAACAAATGTTCAATTATGTTATCATGTCTTCATATGTGTTGCATGACAATTAGGAAGCTAAATATACATTAATAACAACGGTGTAAGACTGGTTTGTGAGTGCATAAGGGATCCAAAATAGATAAAACAATACGGACTGCAAAGGTCGACTGATGATGTGAATATTGTTGCTAACTTCCCTCAAGGACGAGAACCGCAGAGTGAAACAAGGAAAGAATCTAAGTTATGTTGAAGTTAAAGTATAAACTGTCAGCTTTCTGTACTTTAAAATAATATGTAGCTTGTAACTTTAAGACAAACACTGATGCATTTGAGAAGTTTGCCTCATTTTGGTAAAAAGAAAGGGCTTTATATGTTTTTCATTCCTCAAAGTGAGGCATCAATAAACAACGTGTTGGTGCAGATTTGCTCTGAAACATGTAGATAAGATGAAGGGACAAAGGGAAGAGAATTAGTGAATAAGTAATGATCGACTCGTCAGTGAAGAGACAAAGATGTGCAGAAGAAATGACAGAAAAACTTCATCACGTTTTCTACAGTTTGAGGTGTAACTGGAGCTTTTTTATGAATATTACGTCACCTTATTGTGTCCTTTTCTTTTGTAATAGTTTAAAGGCTCTAACTACAAGCCAACCAGACATGCTGAAGGTTGTGTGTTCAGTCCGTTTGACATAACGACACGTTTTAGTTCAGTTTTGATCTCGAGCATTCCCTGATTTTGCAGAACGTCCTAATCTTTGCACATAATTCGTGTAAATAAAATCTTTATTCTTTCAACCTGTACCTGCTCTCCCAGTGTAATGCGTACCCTGGTCCTTCACAGCCCCCAACTGTTTATCTTAAAGTGCCCAAATCCTAATATTCGTACAATAGTGCGTAGATATACGGATCATTTCACATTTTTCTTTTGCAGATTTGGCGTTACATTTGGTGACTTCTGCTTTGTCTCTAACAGTAGAGACTTCATATATCCAGATACTGAACGAGCTCAAGGGGCTGGGAAAGAAAGTATATAAAGATTTTAATTCTCAGTGAGGCTTCAAAGAACGTGCCACCGGTCACTCTGCTGCCCTGAGGAAGCAGGAACTCCGAGAAGTACGCGAGGAAGACGAAGCAAACGGGAGAATCAGAGGAATGTAAGGAACTGAATAAGTTATTCCCTAAAACTGGAGCAGATGTGGATTTGCAGAGCAGCTTGAGAGAGAGAAACTTGAAAGACAATGATGTTTCATTCATAAGATGTTTGAGCGGTAAAGTGACAGAAGTCTCAGCTGCTGCAACTGGAAACGTTTTCCACTTTCTAAGACGTTCTTGAACTTAAGGCTTCGAAGGAAAACAATGAGTTCTAGCCCTTTGGAGTCAGCGGCTAATTTTCCAGTTTTTGCGTACTTGTAAATTTATTTTATGCTACATTTGCAAAAATATGTTTTTATCAACTTTAAATCATCGTATCTCCGTTTGAACCGAGTCTATTTGCATGACATCAAGCCAGTACTTTCCACAGAAGCAGCCGACAACGTTGGCCGGACTGTTGTTTTTATGCGGCGCCGGCTTGAACGGGTCACGTGATCTGATCACGGCGGCGTGACTGTCGACTCCTGTGGGTTAACAATACATTCACTTTTAACGCTCGATTCTTTTCTCAGTTCTAATTGAATTTCAAACATAGTTTGGTTGTTGAATTTGAACATAATTAACCAACACTTACTGTGTAATGTATTAACATTAAATCAACATTTATGAAACCACGAGTTGACTTCCATCAGTACATTTACACGCCCTCGTGCAGGTTTGTGTGAATTGAACAAAGTATATAGTACGAGTCAGAGTCTTAGGGACAGTCATCCAGGTTTAAACTACAGATGGTGTTTTTCTAATTACAGAGGTACAGGTACAGAGAAGTCAGTTCTTTTTGCTCGTTCATCCAACTGTTAAAATAACATTTCCTTGGGGAGGCAAAAATATGTTTGCATCCAAATTCTTTCCAACAACAGTTTCATTTCAAAGACACTTGTAAACTAGAGAGACGACATCGTAGCTTGGAGTCCGGCCAGCAGGCTGTACGATAAACAGGGAGGCTCCGAGAGGTAAACACTTGATGAGTGTCTTCAAATCCCCGGCTATTTTAATTACAGTTCTGTACTAGTTAGCATTGGCAGGCTAATTTGTATCCACCTTAGAGCAAGTACTTGATGGGGTGTCTGTACTGAAGTTCCCAGGCAACAAGCGAGACCAAAGCAGGAGATTTTCCCCATCTCTACTCAATAGAGAGAGTTCTTGACACGCTTGTGAGAGGAATTAATGAAAAGTAAGAAAGAATATACAACTGAGCCGAGAAAGACGGGCAGAAGCTGCCTGGAAAGACAGAATCTATGAGCGGTAACGGAAGGAGGATGTTAGTGTAGCCGGTCTTCAATAAACACAGAACCCTGGAGCCATCTTGGAAATGTCAGATCAATTCCACACACACACACACACACACGTCCAGCCCATCCTCCTTTAATCATCACTGTGCGATCAAACTGCTGCTGAGAGCGAATATATGGCGAGAGAGTGATAGAAAAAAGATGATTTTTCTTGGGTTTATTCTGAATTTACAAGGTTGAATTGAAGTAAATAGTTTTCACAAGACCAGATCAGATACTTTGTTACAAAGTGCATATAGTGAGACAACTACAGGCTTCACAGGTGTGGGTGTGAAGATAATTGTGCACTAAAGACAGACTCTGTTTTGGCTCTGTTGAATACACTCTAGAACAGGGGTGCCCACACTTTTTTGGCTTGTGAGCTACTTTTAAAATGACCAGGTCCAAGTGATCTACCTGTATAAAAAAGGTTTGTGCGACAGGGTGGTGGGGGGGGGTGCTGGTGCGTAGTTCTCTCCTCTCCTTTCCTCCGCTCTGACTGTAGGTGTGTGCGCTCGTGTGTGTGTGTGTGTGAGCTACAGAGGGGAGGAGGGAATGTGAACGTGTGAGGCAAGAAAAAAACAACAAACTTGAATTTCACAGGGCGCAGGGTTCCGTTGGGGGAATATATATATATATATTTCTTTTTTACGGTGCGCGATCTACCCGCACTACCCTCGATCGACCTTTTGGGCACTCCTGCTCTAGAATAACATCCAATTCGAAACACTGGAGTCCTACTTAAGTGTCCAATTCAACTGGAATCTCCAAGAGCAACAACCTATCTATGAAAATAGCATTAAGTAACAACGATGTTACTCACTTATGGGCAATTTTATCAGCTGCTTGTTCACGGATTGTTATCGGCATACATGTCGTCCGGTCAGTCAGTCCCAAACTTTGACGTACTGGACAGCACTATCACATGTGACCCTTGATTGACAGCACCCAACGGAAAGTATTGTTGTTGTGAGATCAAACTATTGTAAATGTAAAAGTGTCGTGAATCAGAGCGCCATCTAGCGGGCCGTGGAGGTACTACCAAATGGTTAGCATTTAGCAGGAGTTGTCTCTGCATCTCATCAACACAATATGAAAGAGTGCAATGTTTGGAAAAAAGTTGCAGCCTAGTTTAATCCTGCAGCTGCTTTTCTTTTCACACAGAAAGTGAGACAAAGACAGAGACAGGCAGTCAGGGTGAGGCGGACTGCAGAGATCTGAGGACCTGAGCAGGTGTTGAACAAAGAGATGGAGCACAGAGTGAAAAGCCACAGGGGCATGAAAGATGTGGAACCAAAGACAACGGGTTGTGACCTCTGTTGCAGTGCGGACACGGGGACTGGAGGAGGCTGGAGCAGAAACTCAGCGGGTGAAGTACATCAAAAACCGCCCTGACAAAAACAGCACTGCTAACAAACACGACTTACATCACTGATCTCAATGCACCTTTTATTTTAGCAGGTTTAACTTTTGCAGGTAATTCTGATCTAAATAGTTTTTTCTCCTGTGCTTATGAATTAATCTTATTTAGGTTCCTTAAATAAATAAATAAAAACATCTGTGAAATGTGTGGAAAGAAGTGTTGAAAGTGTGGAAAAGAAAAGGTTTTGCCAGGATTATTTTTCTTGGCAAAATTACTTTTTCATTTGCGAAAACAGATGGAAAACACTTCTCCATGCTTTCTAAACACAAGGTACATATGGAGTGTGTTAGCAAGAAAACATGAATACTTTTACTGGTATTTCAACAACAAACAAAAATGATCGTGACAAAAGAAAACCAAAAACTTGTGTTTTCGCATGAAAATTAAAGAAATAAATAATCCTGGCAAAACCTTCAAAAGCGTTTTAAAGATGAAGAAAAGACATTTACAGCTTTTTTTTCTTACCTGTTTTTAAGTCATAAACACAAGAGAGAAAACTGTTTGGATCAGACTAAAACTAAATGGACAGATGAGGCTTTACTAACCTTTGATGGTGAGAATCTTAGAGGTGAGCTCCAGAGTCTCGATGTCCTCGGATCCGATGTTCTCCAAGGTGATGGTCAGCTGCTGGGTCTCTCCGTTGAAAAGCTGGACGGACACGGTGCTGGAGAGTTCCTCTTTGGACGTCGGCTGAGGCGTATTGGCTGACCTGTTCAGGTTGTGTGGAGGAAGGAAAACTCTTTAGAGATAATAGAAAGTAAAATGTACTAATTTTATTGTTTTTTTTTATTCCCTTAAAGGCTTAGTTTGGATTGTTTGAAGTGGAGGTACTGATCAGTGAATTACCAACAGTAGATGGGGGTCGGCACTCCTTTACAAAAAAGAGTTTGTTTGTGTTATTGTGCGACTTTGATGAATCCGAACTCCTCTTTTAGCTAGCTCATCCGGTAGCACAGGCGACCCATATACAAAGGTTGAGTCAAAAATATAACTTCAAAATAAATAAATAATGCACTTATAAAAAGGGCACGGAGAGAAAAGATGAGCAGAGTCTGTGCGGCCACTTTTCATCTCAACACACACGAAGCGGATGAAACATGCGTAAAGATGCGTACGCACACTAAACACACCTTGTGCTTAAACAGGCAAATTTTACAGAATCAGTTTTTGTGTCTTTTCCTCGGACAGACGACTTCTCGTGAATGTTTTAAATTTGTTCTTGAGTTTCGAAGTCGGGGAACATTTCTCCCCGGGAAGTGATTAGAAGTCAGTCAGACTGAAGGTGGGATTTCATTTCCCGATCCTGAAAGCACTCGCTTCAGCGGGAGGAAATCCAGCCAGCGGCATGCGCTCCTCACGGAGAGGAGACGTGCTGTGAATCACCCTCAGCGTTCCAATCCATCAAAAATGACGGACAGCCTTCAGATTTCTCCGTCATTATGAAAGGAAAATCGGTTAATGACAGAAGATATTGGGTCAACGTGACGTCTGCTCAAGAGATATCCGGCCTGTCATGGCGATGGTTTGATATGATGCAAACAGTTCCATTATACTTCTATCATCATTTCAGTAACACTTCTTCAGGCATTAATCAACTAGAGAAGACATGTACAGTTTTGATGAAGATGATGAAGTGTTTTTTTGGAATCTCATTAGCTGTTGATGGCTTTTCTTCCTTTCTTCCTGTGATGGCCTAGTGGTCTAGAGGTACGCCTTCCAAACAAAACTCTCGAAGGTCGGGAGTTCAACACCAGGCTGCCACCAGTGTACCCCTGAGCAAGTACTTAACCCTGAGCTGCTCCAGGGAGACTGTCCCTGTACTTAGTTCACTGTAAGTCGCTCTGGATAAGAGCGTCTGCTAAATGACCTGTAATGTAATGTAATGGTGTTGTAGTTCAAATGTTTAACATGTGATTAGCGTCCATTTATGGATCATACCTGGATTCGATGAAAAATAACTCACTCAACACTGCGTTACGTTTTGCCGTTGGTTTGTCTGAAGGACTACAGAAAAGCTACAGGCCCGATTTACATGAAACTTGGTGGACGGGTGTAGCACGGGCCAAAGAAGAACCCTTAAAATGTTGCAGCGGATCCGAATCACACGGTTGATACACGCATTATTTTGCTTTTGCTAACAATTGGCGGAGACCTCTTCTAGTTTCATGTTATTAAGAATGGTCAGTGGATTGTGCAAAGTATTGATGAGACTCACTGAATAATAAAATGTCTGTATTCTCCAGACAGTACAACATATACTGTATAATGGGACCAAGTTGGAAATAAGTGTTTTCACTTTAACATGCTATCCTTTGGCTGCATCTATGAATAAAATCAACCATCACACAGCATAAAGAGCCCTGATTTAAAGATATAAATCCACACTGAATCACAATCATCCATCATCTCTTCTCTGGGAGTTCTCACTGTGTGTCAGTGACATCATCGCCAAGTTCTTTCATCAGCTGTCAAAAGAAAACGCCTGCAGCTGATGCTTCAAGCTTTAAAGAGCTGCAGGCATCCTTTTTTTTTTTGCAAAGTAATGCAAATAAAAGAGCAAAAGGAAACGGTTATGAAAGATCAATGCGAG
The DNA here is from genome assembly GCF_900634415.1 of Cottoperca gobio. NCBI lineage: Eukaryota > Metazoa > Chordata > Actinopteri > Perciformes > Bovichtidae > Cottoperca > Cottoperca gobio. Next base: position 20,195,524 of record NC_041365.1, read on the forward strand.
TCATACTTCATTATACATGCACATGTGCATAACTTTAAAATGCAACGAATAAAACGAAAACTCTGCCTGAGGCTAGAATTACAATGAGAGTGATCACCAACTGCCGATACACTCGTCTGAGCCGTAACTGTTACTGACATTTCAAATGCATTTTGGGAGTTACAATAGGGTTTGATTGCTGTGGGTGAAGATTGAAAAACTGACGTATTTCACAGTTTGTAAGTTGTAAACGCTGTCGATATCAAAAATTAGTTAGTTTTTTTTATCATGGCTGCAGGTGGATCGAGGCATAACATTTTAAAATGGCCGACAGGGACCTCAGGCATCAAAAGCTCACGCCTAGTGCATGTAGGGACTACCGGCACAGGAGAACTCTTTCTCGGTCGATACAGCTCACACTGAGGAATTAATTGCTTCAATTGACACTGATTGAACATGCACATAAAAAAGTGGCACATTTTCCCTTTAACAATGTCAGTACTGGGAAAAGGAGAAACTGTAAGACTGGAGCTTTGTGCTGGAGGCAAAAAGAAATGTGAGAAGTCTCTGAGGCTCCTCTGCAGCTGAGGTCAAAGCTGCGGCTCCACCTGTGGACCAGTGAGGGCACCCCAGAGACCACAAACTGAATTACATTTGTATTCATTTCTGCTTCATGTTTCTGACATGGAACTCTTTCAACACTGCAGAACAAAAAGATTGTGCACATCAAGAGCTGCTGAAGCGCTGCATCTATAGGCATGTCCTGTTCCAGCAGCTCCGCTGTCAGGATGATTTACAGCCTTCCAACAGGTGCTTCACTCGCAGTAATTTAACCCATGATTTCTCCACTTATGGTTCCTGCTTTTACTGCATCAAGAATGTCCTTTCATCTGACAGGATGTGTATGAAAACAAATTCACCTGCAACTCTGATGTTAACGTTGACAAACGACTTTCTGACAAAGCAATTTATGACGAGTAAAAAAATTAAAAAGATCCGTTACAAAAGGTCATCAGTTTTTTACACGTTACGTCTCCAAGGTTTGGTTTGTTGTGTTTTTGAAGTGTGTGAATTAAATGTACAATACTTGTTAAGCACCATTTAATCTCGAATGTGAAGATATGTGTAGAACAGTAATGCTAACTATCATTATCTGCATTAATTACCAGTTTAACTTCCAAATGAGGAAGTATTTAAACATGCCACTGGCAATGTACTGATTCACAAAACACCTTTTATTTAAACGTGCTTGTTAAATCCCAACTTAAGTTGAAAGGCCTTTACACACCGGGGGCGGGTTTCTTTTGTCTGTGTGATTAACTCGCAGTTTTTTCAAACTATTGTTTTCGTCTGATCCTAATTTTGGCACGTGAGGATGCATCAATCATGACGAGGATTTGTGAGTTTAAAACCCCTCAAACAGGCCGGTGACGCTCACAGTGCTGAATGTTCATCTTTTGCTACTTGTTAGGAAATGGAGGCTGCGAGTCGTAGTCGACTGTGAACCATTTGTATTGTTTTGGCTCCGTGCTGCGGCACAATGGATGTGAAATGAAACAATAGCTGAGAGGTTGAAGTGCTGACTTTCAGCTTTAACCGTGTTTGAGGGTGTTCACATCAATCGTTGGGGGAGCAGTGTAGGACTCGTTGCCCTTTTGTATTTTTACGATCTGCCACCGCACGACCTCAATTCAGTTGAGCATGTGTTTCACTTACTGATGAGGCCCAAAGGTCCCGACAGGAGCAAGTGACTGCAAAGGTTATGCAATGAAGAACTAAATAAATACTTTTATTTAATGCTGCAGTACGAGACTTTTGGATATACATCACATGAACATCCATTACGTTCAAGCCCTTGCCAAACGAGCTCAAAGGATGCTGATGAAGCCTGGGAAAGCTCTTTGTATTTTCATACCGGAGTTGTGGTTTCTGTGGCATCTTTCCGACACTGGTGCACGTACGCCTGCAGGTGAGCTCGCCGCATCTCCCTCGCCCACAGGAATCCTTCCTCTGAACACAGAGTTTCTTTTTTATATCCATTCCTTATCCTCCACCACCCTCCCAGCTGCTACTCCGTCACTATGGTCTCTCCTATTTGGTAATTACTCTCATTGCCAGAGGGGGGGAGACAAAAGTTCTGCACTCCAGCTTTAAGTTAGTCTTAATTCATTTTATACATTTTGGTCCCATTAAATCAGTTTACTTGATGATGATGTTATCACCCTTTAAATTAAAGCTGTGTCAGCATTTTAACCTCATGTCTAATTTCATATCCAATGAACAATGAGTATTAGAGCTTGCAAAATGAATTGACCGTGTTGTAGCTTCAAAGAGTTTCTGACCGTGGAAGTGATGTGCTGAGCTGGAGACGAGGAAGCGAGGGGATCACCTCCACCAAACAGCCGCTAGTCTTCACACTCGGCAGACCCTCCAACAGGCAATCACTGGTCACACCAAACACTGACGTGTGGTAACCTGGGTTCAAATGCAGAAGGGAGGAAATGTTTATCTAGAGCGGGTGAAGAACAGGAGCCTAAAGTTAAGAGCGAGGCTAACAAGCAGAAATCAGAGTTCACCAGCTCATTTGTATGTGCAACATCTGAGAATTGGAAAAGGTTTTTCAGCTGGACTCACCATTGACTGTGATGTTGCCAGCTGTACGCGGGACGCCAACCAGCGTGACGGGGTACAGGCCAGACTCTGCAGGCAGGGAGAGTGCAGCAGGCAGGGATTCAAACTCCACTCCAGATGTCAGCAAACCCTGAAAATCAGAACAAGATGGGATGGGGCATGATTAAAATGAAAGGTTCTTGGCACCTATCCTCTGGAATGTCCTCCCAAACAAACCACATGAGACAGTCTTTCAAACAAGCCCTCAAACCCACCTCGTCAAGATTGCTTTCTCTTGCTGAAGATGAGCTTTGGTTTGGTGGCACAATCATATAGAATTAAGGCCATAACCCTAAATATATTGTTTGAAAATTTCCTTTTTTTAGGACCTGTAAATCTGGTTCAGCAAAGTGTAAAACTGTAAAAAACTTTAACTTTCTGATTGAAAGAAAAATGTCCATCCCAAAGATAGTGACATGTTTTGTACAGATATCAGATTTGTAAAGCAGAAAAAAAAACTGGAAACTGTTTCAAAACAAATAAAAAAACTTTCACATCTCTCAGTTTGTGCACTACATGAAAACATGGCCGCCAGTTTGTTTTCCCTTTGAAAAGGCAGAGTGATGTGCAGCTGTCTGATTCTCCAGTAACAGTTCAGTGTGAAGCATCTCTCCAAAGGTTTCAAGTGATTCATTCATCATAATCTACCCATGATGTCTTGAAGATTAAATCTCTGTCAGCATGAGATGGCTATTTCCATTGGGGAAAATTGCTCTCCATGGTAAATAGCCACTTGAGCCCTGTGTGCCTGAGAAGTGATTGAAAATAAGTCCCACAGATCACAACATAGAGGGAAGAGGGATCAGGACAGGTTTCAAATTCAGCGGTCCAAATTCAGACTGGGCGTCGAGGAGAACAGAATATTCCAAGCCAAGGTTTGTGTGTCTGTAGATATTGAGCTGGCTGTCTAAGGGCTAATTTAGAGCCTTTTAATGAAAGCTTTTATAGTACATTTAAATAAAATATCAATATTCTTACAACTTGGGCCCTGTTTTGACCATCAATTCCATAATTTATAATAACACCAAAGTAATTACTAAGATCTGGGAATAAGGCCAGACAATCAGACACGTTGCACTTTTTGTTTTAGCGATGTCATCCCCAGATTTCCAAGTAAATTGGTGAATAAAGCATTATTATTACAGATAGGAAGGACTACTGTAAATAAAACCAAGAGCAATAAAGAACAATCAAGACAGTCTTGTTGACAACCTGCACTGATGTCCCCATCTATTGCCAAGCACCTTGTTAAAAAAGGGCAAAGACAAAGTGCCGTCAGTAAATATGGCTGGTTTTCACCCTCCTTTCACTCTGAAGTGCTACGCAGAGAGATATAGTGGTGTAATGTCCTAGTAAAGACAAATCCAAATGCCTTTTCTTAAAGAACCAAATTAAGTCCTGCATGAAAAAAACCCAAAGGATGAAGAGCGTCCAATTTGGACAAGTCAACGAGCAACGAGCGGTTCTCGAGAACGACGCAAGCAGCACTTCAGAGGACGAAGGTATCGGCACTTTTTTTGACGGGCAAGCGTTGTAAAACGGCCACACTACAATTCTGCAAGCAGCAAAACCACGAGTCAAAAGAAAACCATCCCAATCCGACCAGGCACGCGTCCTACACAGGCACGGCAACTTAAAAAAAACAGCTGATGCCGATTAGAGATTTGGCCAGGAACTAAAATACTGAACATATTCAAGTGTTGAATGTTACAAGATGAAGACATTGACTTGATCCTCTAGGGACTCTGAATATTTGCAATCCATCCAGATATTTTAGTCTGGACCAAAGTGATGGACTGACCATGAGAACAACAAACATCCCTGGAGGCACGCTGCTCGTGTTGCATTATTTATAAATGAACTTTTCAACCCTAACCACAACAATGATCTCTTCTTCTATAGTTTTCTCCCCGAACTTGTCAAATTTTAATTTGCACATTTCTCTGATATCTGTTGAAACTTCTAACATCTATTTGTGCAGCTTTTCTACATATTCATTTTGTTCTATAAGACTGTATCGGTTTCTTACAGGCTGTGACGTCAAACGCAGGATAGTCAATGATAAAAGGATGTTTTCTTAATGAATACATCTGAAAGACGAAGAAGTGTATGATTGTCCACTCGCTTGCAGTAACAACACGTCATATCATCAGAGCTTCATTTGTAGTCAGAAAAGCCCTTCATGTGTGGCTCAACGGGTTTCTTTGAATATGCACTCATGCCCTCCTCAGAATAACTGTATTTACATTCCCAGTACACACCGCCTTGTTGCACGAGGCAGACTGAGGTGACGTAATGACTGCATCAATCCCTAACATCAGACACTACCTCACTGGAGGGAAGGCTGCCGAAGAGCCGAGGCTCTGAGGTGCCTCGGCTGTGATTTAAACTCTCCTTGCGTTCACTTCAGGACATTTTTTGCAGAAGTATCCGTGTTAACCTATTGGAAATAGTTCATTTGCATTCAGAAGGTTAATTATCCTGTTTCACTAACAACTACGATTAGAGCGTGTGCATTGTATTGTTTGAGCCGGTCTGCATTGACTTCATTGTACAACAGCGACAGTGTGCAGTTAACCTTTTGTTCTGCTTTAACTAATGCTATGATAATGTTATGATTGTTATTCAGGATTACGATTATCTCTTTGTTCTGCCGCATTACTGCTCATCTGATAGCAACAAAAATGTGTTGTGCAGAGAAACAAAAGACAGATATGTAATAAAACTCCAGTTTTTATCAGATTCTCAATCATACAATATTATGACATGTAAGATTGTTTTGCTAAGTGATGTATATAAGTAAGTGATGTATATAAGTAAGTGATGTATATAAGTAAGTGATGTATATAAGTAAGTGATGGATCCTTCTTTACTGCAGATAACATCTGGATTTCAGTAAATTAGAGACAACACTGAAAAGCATGATTTTTGTCATTTTGAGGGGGGAAAAGCAAATAAATACCCCACACTCGTTTGTGGAGAGACGGACGCATTGGACGGTGACCCGTGCGTAAACAAAAGGGTGGGGGTGGTGATTTTGATAAAAAGCACCACTTTGATAGAGAATCAATAAAGCACAAAACAAAGCTGGGTCTTAGTGCGGAAGTCGTGCGGTGACTGAGGAGGAACGTCTGTCTTGCCGAACTACAGGGTCACCTTGGTGACGGAAGATGGAAAAGTGACCTTGTGTGTGTTTCATAAAGCTGGTTTATGTACTGCCGGATAGATGGTTGCTGCGGTCTAACGGCAGTCACTTTGTCTGGGTTACAGAGGCGCTCATGGCAGCTTGCGTCACTCTGTCTGTCTCCACCTGCGTGACTCTACAAACAGCAGCTGCCGTGTGAAGGGCTTCAGCCTCCATCTGTGACCTGATCAATTCACCTGAAGGTGGGAGGAGCTAATGACATCCTCATCACTATTCAACCTTGGCTCTTTGATTGTTTCACCTCAATGACTCTGCACTCAGACAGCTCATATATTGTAAGAAGTCCTGGAACTCGATGAACTTCATATGGCATTACAAAATCGAGTGCGCCCGCCGAGAAGGTTCTTCAAGCTTTTGCAATTGCAAATCATTGCAGGATAAATGACGTGATTGGAACAGGTTTGTTTTTTTTGCTTTTTACGTTCTGAATCTCTCATTTAAAGAAACTCAACTACTGTTTACGTGCAAGGATGAAACACGGTTCTGTTGGTGTTTACTCCTCCAGGTTAAAACACTCCAAATGTTTGGACTGGAGGTCAGCATGTGTCGTTGTGAGACGAAGCAGTGCGGCTAAAATCAACCAGCAACACCTGTCCAAGTCTATTTGGCATCAACTCCGAGATAGCCACACACAATTAAGTGGCCGCTGTCTCCGTTTACACCTCGCCACGAAACTTTCACAGCAATTTGTTTCTCGACTTTCCAAATAATTAAAGGCTACATCACTTTTGACAGGTAGTTCATTGCGTGTGTGCCGCTGCTATCTACTGTCGCAGATGAAAGTAGGCCTCTCCCCGCTGGCCTTCCATTGAGCCCGATGATTGCTTTGCATTTCAAGGATGTACCGCGTCACTGCATTCATCAACAGACACAGCAGTGAGCAGGAAGAACGGCATTTTATTTGGTAAACTTTTGCTCCCTTGAACCTGATAAAGTGGCTGAACTGATGTGTTGAAAAAAAAAAAAAAAAGGTCCATAAATTACAAATGGATGTCAACTACAGTTGGAGGTCCTTTTAATAAGGAAATATTCAGAAGTTAAAAAGCTGCAGTCAACAAGCAGCTTTTAAAAAGTGCAATTAACTTGAACTGCCTGATGATGGCTCAAACTTTATGTTGCACAGAAAAGGAGCGTGAATGGCTTTCTGCTTACCTCAGTGTAAAACCTATCTGGTCTGACAGGATCATAAAAGTAATGGCCCTACACGGCGTGTTCCTCTCCCTGGTGAGGTTTTCTTACTGCCAGGAGCGAAAAAAAGTTGTTCTCACCATCTTATACAATCATTGTAGTATTTAACTGTCAAAAAAAGCTTTTAAGGCGGGTTAATTAGGCTATTAAGGGTGACTACAAAGCATTATCACTCGCCCTGTTGCCATTCCCAGGTGGGTGTAGACGGACTGTTTGTATTACGGCTGCAAGAGAAGCAATTCAGGAACCTCCTGATTGTTCTTCAAAGCATGTCATTACAGTACGTTTGAAGGTGTAATGAATTTCACTGACCATGTTCTCCACGCGAAGTTCGTAAGGCATGGGGTTGTAGACCATGAGCTGTACTTCACAAACATCTCCTTGCACCCACTGGAAGTCTGGTGAAAGAAAAACGCACATGAATACATTAGAATAACACATCAGTGGTATTATGGTATTACTATTTGTAATCAATGATCTGCGGAAAATACACCAACAGGCTGCATTGCTCTTACAGATGAAAGGCAACACTCAGTGACGGATGATGTCAATTTAGAAATGTAATGCTCATCCAGTTACGCTTCAGTTAACCTGCACCCGGCTTCCTTAAAGCAGTCATTTGACATTTTGGGAAATACACTCATGCTGTCTTGCCACTAGTTAGACGTGAAGATCAACACCACTCTCATATCTGTCCGTTCAATATAAAGCTACAGCCAGGAAGCTTAGCTTAGCATAAAGAGCGTTAGCAGCTAACCTAGCTACAGTAACATGTTACATCTCGTTTGTTTCATTCATACAAATAAAAATGTAAATTTAACAAAAGGTTCACTTATGTGTGCACAAGACATGTGGTGTACATGTTTTTGGGAGGACTGCACGAGGAAAAACGCAACAAAAAGTTGAAACAGAATCAACTTTTGGAGAAACGCATCCCGACGTAATGCTGCAGTGACCCGAGCTGTACCACCCTGCCCTTAAGAAGTACAAAAATGTTATTTGTCGTGCAGTACCTTGGTTTTAAATATCACATAAATGGGCCATTTAAGTATTACAACACTGCGCTACTTTCCACAGCGCCTTCATCAGACTGAGAAGAGTGGAGGCCATTACAGCAGCATATCAATGCCCATGGTTTTGGAAAAAGATGTTTAGTAATGCACACATACATTGGGCCATGTATATACATTTAATATTTTGAGGCGAACATCACATTTGAATTGCTGGAGCTGTCAAGTGTGTGATAGTACCTTTTCAATGGGTCATAGTTAGATGAGAGAAGGACATTTATTCAGCTGTTGTGTTGAGCCAACAGCAGGGAGAATGAGAATGAAATTATGTTAGGACCTAATTAAATGGACTCCAGAGAAATGAGAACTGTAAAAGCCAGTGTAGCATTGCATTATGGGTGCTGTATTCAGGCAGCTTTTATAAAAAAAAAAGGTCCAAAAGAGAAAAACTTTCAGAAACAGGTTTATCTAACTTTCAGAAAGAAAATGTGAAGAGACTTCAACTGTGCACTGCAGAATCCATCATTCCTGAACGACATGTTGAAAGGGTCTGTTAGATTGAGAAACTACTTTAGTCCCACTGTAGCCAGACCCATCTCCATTTCGAAATGTGACATCTTATTTAGTCCATTTTGGAGAGTCTATTGCTGTAAATAGACTTGCAAAAGAGGGCCTGAAAATCCTACCTCAGACCCCGGCAGGAAAAGGGATTTATGCAAGGCAAACTCCAGCCATGCACCTTGGGAAATTAAGTCAAAAGAAAGATACCCATGATATGAATGTCTGGAAAGCCCCACACAACCTGAGGTCTGGCTCACAAGCCTGCTCTCACAGCAAGCCAATTACGTGTGAAATACACCTCAGAAAATAGAAAAACAACGTGGATTGCTGCTTTCTTATTTGTGTTGCCTCAGGTCTTAATTCCTCAAGTGGTCATTGAGATTCTGCACAGATCTCCAAAAAAGGCTTCAGCTCTTTGCAGCCTCATCGTACAAAAGCAATAATGAATGTGTTGAGCCAATGGAAAGCTGCGTGGCTGCTTAAACATCGCCTGCGTTTTGGTTGCTCGAAGGGCAAATTATTTTGTCAAATTGTCTCACATGTGATGTGGAAATCATATTTTATTAACCAGAGACAGAGATGAACATGTTTACTCGTGTTACTGCAATACAAAGATAAATAATTCTGTTAAACCATCGGCAACATTAATCTTTCGTACTGAAAAATACACACACCACGCCTGGGCATTGGCGCACAAGTCATGCATGTGAAATGAAACGAGCCCAGAGCATTCAAACATAACTGAAGCAGAGATTTCGAGCTCGTCTGGAATTATTAGTCATTAGCGCCTCAGATGAAGACACATTTCTGGAGGACATTTACGTAATACATCGAAGAACTTAAATAGCTATTAAAAAGAAAAGAGAAGCATACAGTATGTATCTGTGAAGCGAGAGATTGATTAGAAATTCATTCTTGACTTTAGAAATAGTAGTTTCATAAAATATTCTTGACTCAAGTCCCGTTGACATCAAATGTCTTTATGATGTCATGAAGACGGCGATATGCAGCTGAAGGACACGTAAAAAAAAGTAGCTCTCGAGTTTAGATCATGACCCTAACCCAAAAATAGTAAGAGAGTTGCTTCAATGCAGGAGAAGAAGGAGAAGAAGAACATGTTGGGTGTGGGCACTGAGAGAAAAATGAATATACAGGACATGGAGTTTACCAGTTTTAGGTTTCTGATGCCGAACATGTACGTGGGCCTTAATAGATTAGATCGCGTTGGGTTCCAAAGGGTCGAAAAACGCCCTGAAATTAAAAACAATTTAAATATAAAAGAACGTATAGTGAACTTATTGGGGAGGAAAATACATTTTTGGTTAAACGCAGGAAGTAAAGTTAAGCTTAGTAATTTAGAAAACTTTAAAAATTAAAAATCGTATTGTTAAGATAAGCGAAATGAACAAAGTCTTATTCATTAAGTTTACATAAGGGGCCCGATATAAAGATCCATACCATATGTAAATAACAAATATATGTTTGGACAACATGATCTCAAAGGTCATGAGAAGGTCACCTTTGCATCTGGAATAGATTACCTTGGTGCCATGAAGTTTGAGGCAATAGAAGTAGATCGATGTATGTTGCGACAGGGTTCGTGCAGCTCCTATATAAGGGGCGAGATTGTCTTTGTCTGAGGGACACTACGCGGTTGTGCTGGGAAGCAGGTAGTGTTCTCATTATTATTGTTTGTTGTGCAACAAAATAATAATTAATCAACTATATCTGTGTCTGTGCTTTATTGATTCCTCTCTGTTTCATACCACAATGTTGTGAGCGATGAATATCCACAACAGTAGTTTTTAATAGTTCACTTACTTTGGATGCATTATAAGATCTGGACTACAAAATGGCTCCCATTCATAAGATTTCAAATTGCAAGCGCATAAACCTAAAAAGGTTTTCCTGCTTGCTGCTTTGCTTCCACGTTGCGCGGCGCCGGTCGTGCCCATTAGTTTTTCCTGCCTGCTTGGCTGTTAACACAATTTCTCTGGGGAAGTTCTGCAAATTAAAAACCTTCATGGTTTAAAAATTCATAATACAGAGTAATAGTTTATCTTGTTTGCAGTTGGAGGTGTCCCGTTGACAGTTTTATGGACGCCTCTTTCATAATGGTGGTCTGTGGGGGGAAAGGATGTTTCAGAGTGATGTCTGGAAGCAGACATTGATTCATCTGGTTTGCCTTCAGTCTGCTTTTTAGCAAGTGTAACACTTTGCTGGACGGAGGTCAGGTGACACAGTTTGGCCCTAAAGCTCTGTATGTCTAGCACTGCTGTATTCTTCTGAAATTGGGGGACAATGTATAAAAAGGGCACCGGCTCCAGAGTGCTCACTCACTCTCTCTGGATGTGAACGCCCCGAAGCACCCTCAAAGCTAGTAGTTAGAACTTTAACCTCATAGTTATTGCTTTATTTCAAATCCAATGTGACACTGTGTCCCTCCGTTACTCTACGAGGACTAGATATAATAAAGTTCACCTCCTTGTATGCCCATATACCACTCCAATAAATAGCCTGTCACCCACATCAAAGTGAATGGATCGCAGTAGATGACACAGTTCTTAAAAACTGAGTCTTAGAGCAATTATAGAGAAAACAATCTGCCATTAGAGGAGCCCTTCTTTTATGGCTGAACATCAACCTGATTCATAGCATGTGATTTAAAGACTGAGAATATGTGTGTGTGTATTTTCAGTGTTCACACACCTTGATTGCCAAACCCTAGCAAAGAATGCGAGACGTTGGTTGCCCATCAGGGAAATAAATTAGGTTTACACTAAAGCTGTAAGAAGTTTACATGTGCTGTGGTACATATCAGAGCAGGATATCCTTATAGAGCAGTATTGATGACAAGGCAAGTACACACGAGACCATGGTCTTCAACAGGGGGTCTGTGACCCCTAGGGGGTCGTCAGAGTTACTGCAGGGGAGCCGCCAAATTATTGTTTGATAATGTTTTGAAAGCAGAAACATGAATCCATCATGTTACTAGCAAAGATAAATTGGCCCGTTTGTAAAAAACAAACATTGAATTTATACATTGATGAATTCTAAATACTAATGTAAACACGAGAGCTAGCTAACCTTTGCTAAATCCCTGTGCGGCTACATGTTGTTATTTTACTAGCTTAATATTGTTTGCACTAGAAAAAGGTTTGTTGGCACTTCAGGCCACCCGACATGTTACTGTAGGCCCGGTTTAATATGCAACTCAATCTTTATACACATAGCAGTAGGGGGTCCCTGCTTCGTCTGTCTTTCAGCTGAGGGGTCCTTGGCCTGAAGACCCCTGCACTACACCCAAGTCCTAAAAATGTATTTCCCAGCTGTGTTAGCAAACGGAGTTGCACTGATCTCTGTGTGGGGAGGACATGCATTTATGTGGCTATTCACAGTTCACAGTTAACCCCTCATTGAAACACTTGATTTCTACAGATCCTGCGTGCCTTCAATGAGTTAAGAGAGAATCTTTACTTCATTAGCTTGCAGCTAGCGAGGCTCCAGACAGACCGAGAGGGAAATGCATGTTGGAATTAATCTCCGACGCCTCACAGCACCAGAGGAATATCTGACTTTCAACATCTAAATCCTGATCAAAGCAAAGAGCAGCTCGCGGGTATGGATACAAGCCATTTATTACAAACCACTTGTGGTCCACTAACCATCATCCATCCCTAATATAAATGATTTTGTACATTTTGATATGTGAGGCAGTTAAACAGAACGGACGTACTGTAGAAATATTCAGTCTCCTATTTCCAGCCTGCTGTGGTCTATATTATTGTTTCAGCAGCTTTTCAAAGGTACTAAAACAACTATACAGACGACCATAGATTAGTATTAAAACAGGTTTTTGTTCAAGTAGCAGATTAACATTTGAGCTATAATTGATAATTCAAAATACTACAGGCTCCAATACAATCTTCGGTAAAAGAAGAAGCTTTGGTTATAAGGCAGAGTCAGACTGCCAACACGAGAAATAACCAGAAGGGAAGAAGAAGCGTGCAGATCTCCTCCAGGGCCCAATCTCACAATGTTAACCAAAGTGGAAAATGATTTGTGTATCTGCCCCCACGATTCGGATCTTCTCCAAAATGTAAAGGGTTCTTCTTTGGCCCGTGCTACACCCTGACACCAAGTTTCATAAAAAGCGGGCGAGTAGTTTTTCCGTAATCCTGCTGACAAACAGACTAACAAACAAACCAAACCGCCAACACAACCTCCTTCGCGGGAGGACAACAAAAATAAAAAAGAAGCCGTGAAATACATTATTGCATCACAAACCTGAGTTTACAAATGGCTTCAGTATTTGTCTCGAAACTGAAAATCTATATCAGTTCTCAGGAAGTTGTGCTCAGAGTTGCATGAGTCAGACTGGGCATTGATTCCACAACTATACTTTGATTTCTTTTTTTAATGTCCTCAAAAAACGTTAACTTGTGCTTCAAAAGGCCAGAATTGGACCTCAAAGTGCTTCAAAGTGGTGAGAGATGAAGGGATCGCTGCATGATGTCCCTGACTCAGCACTGGCAACATGTTGCTGTTGAGGTCTGAACAACCTGAAGACGAATGTGATCTCAAACACACACCAGCCGTTCTCTTTCTCTACGCTACTTAAAGACAGTTTGATGCTAAATTGCACTTTGTTTGATGCACAAACAAGCTGTATTGAGCATTTATGAGAAGGAGAAATAGATTCAAAGTTGGACGCGTTAGGATGATAGGCTTTGCAGACAAGAGGCCACACTGGAATAACAACAATTAATAATATTGCAATCAAGCAGAACTCAAAATTTAAGTATTTATCTAATGATTTTTTTGGTATTTATGCTGCCGACTTGTTTGTTGATGGTTTACCCACAATACAGCGGGGTTTCAATACACAGCACGTATAATAATCAAAGAAAAGAAAAAGGTTTGCAAGTGTTTTGGTCTGACATCCATCACGTTCACTGACATTTTGTTCTGATATTGTATGTACATTAACTACACGTCTGACCAGTTTCTGCCAAAACATTACAATTCGATTCCCCAAAAACTCACTCACTGGTAAATGTAACTGAAGACATTTTGTTTCTGAAAAGGTGTATAGAATTAAATATCATTTCAGATTTCATGACGTTATTGCAGACACACCATTAGAGAGATGAGAGCCAATATCATCCAACTATAATTAATGTAGAATGCGGTACTCGCTTCTAGTTTGACAACGCAAAAGAGATAAGCCTGAAGTGGAGCCGAGTTCAATCTTTTGATGATTGGTGCCATGTCATCCCTGTAAAACATCTGCCATGTTTCTGCCACGACTGCATGTTATCAAGATCAAAGAAATGGAAACTAGAATATTCACAAGAACACAAACTCTCCGGCTGACTAAGGAGCAAAGAGGAAAATCCTCTTGACCTGATCTCCATCTAACTGAAAATGCTTGTACTCCAGCGATTTAGCATTGCACTACTACAACTCAATGCAACAACACCAGACAAATCTTTTGTATTCCATCCATTCTTCCCTGTCAAAACCATGCGTCTATATTACCCATAATGCCACAGTTGGAGATTGGTGTGTGTTATGAGAGTAGCATTTTTTCATAAAATCGGATGACTTCATAGAAAAAGGATAATTACTACTACATGTTTCACAGGATGTAGATGTAAACACACCTAATTTCACTGGAGTATGGCTGTCAGGATACACCTTTAATCAACAAACCCAAATAGTGGTAGTGTGTGTGTGTGTGTGTGTGTGTGTGTGTGTGTGTGTGTGTGTGTGTGTGTGTGTGTGTGACACAACAAGTGTTGCTGAGCTTACCGATCTTCTTGCAGCGCTCCTCTCCTCTGTTGTGCATGATGATTGGCGAGTAGATGAAGGGGCTGGCGGTGGACATATTCTGTCCCAGCAGGCCTTTCACTTTGTGAGGACGCAGACTGACGGGCAAATTGAGGAGCTTCACCGATCTAGTTTGGGCGTCACAGAAAAAAGGCACAACACGAGTAAGTCTCGTTTCCCTCATGCATAAAATGCATATTTCACACCAAAATGAATCCTCTCACCCTCGAGTCAAGAGAAGAACTGGTGACATTTTGTTGTGGACTTTAGTTGGTGCATTTTTAGAGTTCTGCAGTACAGTACACTGCAAGAGATTTACAATACCACTCTTTGTTAAAGGTTACCAGGTCAGCAAACCGATAAAAACAGGAGAACAGACACTTAAGAAAGTGTGTGCTCCTCAGTTTCAGGGACCAGGGGCTATTAATTCATTCACAGATATATTGTCAATGTAATCTAGTAGATAAAGACTCCTGCACAGTTCTGTAGGAAAGTTACTGTTAGTGTAGTCTTTCTGGTTAAGCAATAATGATCTACGATCAAAGGGTCAAAGGCACCTTAGAGAAAGTTTACTACTTCTTTCTCTTGGTCTGTTTCCAGCTCTACAGCACGTCTGCTTCCACAGTAACTAACTGCAGTATGTGCAAAATAACACATGTTTACCTAATTATTTTCACACCCACAAAGCTGCGCGCTCTAAAGAAATCTGGTGGAAGAAACCTTCAGGAGCTCCTTGTAATCTTGTACTTTTAATATTTCAAAATGTTATTCAGGAAGTACACAAATGTATCTGCAACACAGGCTTTCACTGCGGAACAATTCAAAAGCCTGTGTATTAATCTGTCCTGCTTTAAAGGGGACTTTGCCGTTAGAGAATTATTTAAGGGTGTAAAGGCACCAAACTGGCATCCTCACGTTTCCAAAAACATTTTATGCATTTTAATAAATGATGCTATTTAAACAAGCCACTCACAAAGACCCATAGGTGTCACACTGGAAACAAATGATGGTAGTTATAACTATAAATCTAGTTTTTTTCTCTCTTTTGTCAAATTTTAACCAAATTTTCGAGACAATCGTCAAAAGAAAATGCGCATAAATGCTTGTTTTCCATCTACTACCGCTGTGCGAATAGTTGGAGTTTGTTCATCAAGACTAGCAGTAGGTGGAAACCAACTCTCCAGTCAGATTTAAATTAAAAGAGCGCCAGTCGAAGGTCAAACGGTAAAAAAAACAATGTGGAAAACTGGATGGAAATATGACAATTTGGTTTGTTTCATGTATTAATGTGAGGAAGGTTACATCAGATCTTTGTGGAATATCTCTATACTTATAGCTATAGTTAGTTATAGTTGTTAATGCAATGGGTTAATGTTGCGTCTGTTGTGCACCCGTTTAAGAAAAGTGCTCTACCATCCTCCTGCTGCCGAAAAAACTAAATAAAACACCAAAATCACAACTAAAAGACCCCCAAGTCCCCAAAACACATACTTTTTACTCTAGTTTAAAAATTAAATCCAAAAATATACAATGACCAGCTGTTTTAGGAGATTTTTTATTTTTTATAAACAAAAAGGTATATAATTACAATTCATTTTCTAAAGATTCACCATATAAATGCCACATATAGGCTAGGGAATTTAAAACAATTGTTTAAACAATTGTCTGTTTTCCAGCTATTTCAAAAGAGAGCAAATACAAATGTACCAAATCTGAGAAATAGTTTTAAATGAATGTCATGAAAGATTAGTGGAAAGCCTCATTTCAAAGCAAGTGACATTAAAAGCACCAATTACATCGCCACTTACTTTCCCATGCAATCATTTAGCGGTAATGGCTAACTACTGACAAACTGCCTAAAGTGTATATATATGTACATGTCAATAGTGCAATTACTCCAAATGTATTACCAAGTATTAAATAGAGGCAGCATGTGAGACGACATTAAAGCACCAGGCAGTCACACGGCTGTCTTACCGCACAATGGGGAGCTTTGTAAAGGGCACCGGCAGGAGCTTCAGGCCATCAGGAAGTGTGATGACCTCCATTCCACCCGGACACTTGGAGGTGTAGTTCTCCAGACTCTGGGTCACCTCTTTCTTCTCTGTAAATGTGGGAGTATATAAAAGTAGGAAAAGAACTGAGCACATGGTCAGAGTACATAAAGGAGTCTGTGGATACAATTACCCAAAGATCAGGCAGCAAATATTACGACATTTCCCTTTAAAGTTCCCTGCACCCAGATAATCTGCACCGTCTCCACTGCAGGGTTCATCTTTGTGTGCGATATAAATTAACCCGACATTAATGACCCGTGAGGCATCTCTCTCAGCAATACTGGCCCCATTTGTCAAGTAAAATTGTACGTTTTATTGTACCGTCAATACCTTTTGAAGGAACATTACTGCTCACCCAGCCAAAGAATTTGCTTTGGCTCTGCAAGTTTTGCGAGTGTCGATCAAAGGGAGGACATTTAGAAAGATCGCAAAGACTTTCGCACAGATCTACAACCCTTGTTGGAAGTACCTTATAAAGCCTTATGATTGCAAGGTTCTTGTGTTGTAGATTCAACAAATAAAAGACTGGAACATACTGTATATCATATCCATGCAGTCTATCCCTGTAATGTGCAGGAAGACTCCGCTGATGACGTATTCAAATCTGCGACTTATGTACGGTTTAGCATCGACGCCAATGCTTTTGAGGGGGACGCCAGACGGAAGCGTTCTCGTCTGAATAGTGGAAGGTAATCTCAGTATTTTATAGGATTGTATTGAAAGCCAAAAGTTTGAGTCCAAGGATTTTCATGTCTCCTGTCAACAGTAAGACGTGAATATGTTCACAAACTACAACCTTGTAAATACAGACTGGGAGCCAAAGACTCACCACCAGTAGATCAGAGTGACGTAGAGGAGTACGGTAAGAGTGAAGGGGAAAAGGAGTGAGATCATGATGGATGGAGGTAGGAAGGACTCAGAGGAAGAAGTGCAGAAGGAATAAGATGGCAAGAGATAAATGGGAGATAGCTCAGTTGTCCTCCTGGCTCAAAGCTTTTATGATTGATCGCATATTTGTCCATTTTTCTCCCTTGTTTGCCACGTCTGAGTGTTCACAGCAGTCGCCTTTTTAGGCGCCACTTCAGGACAGAAAGCTGGTGGTTATTTCTGTTGGACTGTTGATTTTCGCTCACGTAAAGTGTTTTGCCAGGAATGAAATTAAATAATAACACGACATTATTTCCTCTTTAGGCCATTCATGCATGTTGAATTAGCGGTGGAGGCAGTACGTGACGGAGCACTATCTGACTGAATATTCAGCCACCCGTACAGTGCGATCTCTTTTAAAGTCTCCAGGGGAGAAGTGTGAGGTAGTTGTTTGTCCTTTGGCAATACTTATAGGATTACAAATAGTGACTACTGGCCGGTTATTTCCCCTTACACAGACTTTGTATGCAGGTCACTGGTAAGCTTGGCTTTGTCTATGGTGTTTGTGGTGTGTTCAATTGCCACCAAAATCCAAACATTTGTTTCGTCGTCCTTTGTCGGTAGTAGTTCCTTAAGGCTCATGGAGATAAATCAAACCCATGGGGTTAAACTTGGAGAAAAACAATGTTTTGACTTGTTTTTTACTCTGTTTTTCTCCCAGACAAACACAACAAAGCACATTATTAGCCTGACATCTGCAGCACAGTCCAGAAAAGCAAAGATTTCTTTCTTTTTTTACACTTAATGAAAAGAGGGGAGGAAAAGGTTGGGTGGCTGCCCGAAAGAAAGGATCTCATCTCCAACGTGTCAACCGCTGAAACGAAGAATAACTGCTTTTATAGCAGCTGTAGTAATTGCAATGTATCGTCATTGAGTCAGCGGAGCTTCTTTAGCCGTGCTATTCTTCAACAACACAAGATATGGACACGCTTTTCACAATTTGGTCACCTGATCAGTTTGAAACATTGCAGGGAGGAACAGTGCAAGCAGAAACAGCCAGGGTGAGGTGTTAGATAAAGAGCTGCACACGACAGGCACTATTGTGATTGGTGCAAACCAGCGAGTTATTTCTCCTCGTCATGCTGTACAGTGGGAAAAACTCTGGCACTTTGTTAGCATGGCATGAACGGTCACATTTGCTAATGGCTCACCTCAGCATGAATGTTTTCCAACATCGAAAAACAGCAGAAGAAAATACAGATCCCAGCTGTCTTGGTACTCAGGACTGAAATATTGAGCTTTGTTCAATAAAATTATACGGAAGCCCTGAGAGTCATTTTTTGAGACCGATCTAAATTGTTTTCGTTGTTTGTGTTGATGACTTGAGAACAGGTGAAAGAAAAAAAGATTTGCCAGGCGAAAAAGTGTTTGTTGTTGTAATACTAAGTTCGGCCACAAGAGGCTGAAGTGTACCTTTAACCCATGTTGTAAATAGGACTAAAAGCGGCGTATAAGCACAGTTTAAAATACATTCCTAGCCCAAAGAAAGCCATGACAGTTATGTTACATAACTTGCTAAAACACAATAGCTTTACCTTTTGTTTAGAGTGCTTGGATAAATTAAAACTCACCTGGAAAATAACTTGAATGCTTTTAGCCCCATTTAGAACATGATGGTGCTTCAGACAAAACCTTTCGTTATTTTTTTACACAGATGAGAAGAAGAATGTGAGGAACCTTTTTATCACCTGTTCTTAAGTCATAAATAATTTAGATCAGACAGGATTATCTTTCTAACGTGCCTCTCAGGGCCTCCGTAGAGTTCAGTGTTCCTGCTCGTAAATCAGATAAAGAAATTCTATGCATATCTTTATGCAATGTGTCCGTTTCTGGACCCCAAAAGAAGGTGAGCAACTTGACAATGACATAGTATATTGTCAATATGTTACAAAGGACATCTTGCTTAAATTGACATGATAAACGGGAAGCTACGTACATCGAGCAGCCAGATAAATCAGGCAATAATAATACGCCATTTATGTTTGGTTGAAAATGGCAAAAAAGAAGCTGATGTCAGACTGAATAATGGCGTGGTAACCGAATGGAGAATCAGGCAATATTAACTGAAAATTTATAGTCTTCGACTTTCAGCAGGTCCTGAGATGTGACACCGCTGTCATTCTCCAGAATCTTTTCTCAATTTGATGAAATAAAACAAAGCTCAGAGGTACAGTAAAGGTCCCTCGGAGGTTTCTATATTAGCTGCGCTTGAAGACACTATTTCATAGACACTATTTTTAGAGCTTCAAATACCTTTAATGACAGCGCAGACAGATCGATCAAATTATAGAAAAGTAGTGACAGACCACAAACAGGCATATCAAAAGTTTTATGAATAATTTAGAGACTTCCGGCTGGTTCCAAGGAAAAGTAATAACAATAATCCTTCTAGACTTGAAGCTGAACAACTGAAAGTGCAACATTAATCCTTCTGGTATGACTACTTAAAAGAAAGCAATATCAAACAAATCTCTCTCTAGTTTTTGCATGTACGCACTGTGACGAGATGTTTCCTGACCCAGGAACATTTCTTCCGGCTTAATTTGGCATCTTATGTGCCTGCGAGGGTGGGAGGTACCGCAAAGATATGTAAAAACAATAATAATGTCTATTTATTGTATTTAAAGCTGGTATTTCTGAACAGTTTCAGATAAAGGTTAGGCGACACTAATGTTATTAGTATTTTATTATTTGTAGATTGTAGTGGTGGCTGCGTAGGATTGTTTCCGACTTGTGATTAAAAAAAGAAATTAATATAAATGCAGTCCAAAAGTCACAGATTATTGAAAAAGATGGATGTAATCTTTTCCTAAATTCACGTCATATTTATGTTAAATATTTAGTTTTTTGTAGTTCAATAGATTTTTAAAAACAATATTTTCAAGGTCAAAAAAAGTTATATTCATTAAAGAAAGAAGACTGGGTCCTACACTTCCCATAATGCAACTCGGTAGCAGACTGCCTGCTCATGCATTTCAAAGTCCAAACCACAAATTATAATTATTAAAAATGTTTCATGTAGCCTAGCTGAGAGACATCCTGACCTACACATCTTACAGCAAATCAAATGCAGCTCCTGACTGCAAAGAACATTAGAATCATAACATTACTGCTTTTGATAAATCTGTCAAAAACATTTGTTGTAGGAGAAAATATTTTCACAAATCTGTACAGAAAGTTGTGTAAACAGGAAAATAATGTGAAGGTTCACGCAACCGTGTAAACAACTTCAACTCACAACTTTGGCAAGATGGGCATTAATTAAGCAAACAACTTTAATTAAATGCAAGAAATCAAAACAAACATTCTTAATTAGCTTAAAATGCTAAACTGCTTTAATAACTGTATGTGTGCATGTGGCTATTGGAGGTATACCAACTTTTTAAGATAAAAACTTTACAATTACCCAGGAAAATGTGAGTTTATATTAAATAAAAAACAACTTTATGTGCTCTTGGTAGTGCTATTGCAAGTCTGCAACCTCTAAACAACTAATCAATGTACTACTTGGAGAAGTGAAGTGAGTCATTTCTGACAAATGATGCAACAATTTCACTTGTTATTGCAACTGCACAACGAAAACATATTTTTTTTCTTCCTGAGAATATAAATGATGTCTCCATCTCAAGAGGATCACTAATTGGTGGTTTAGGGACAGTTTCACTGTAACTGATGCACAGGCGTGTTTTCAGCTGGAGACATCCTGGCCTAAGAGAATAATGAAGTTGGGCCATTAGCGCCTGCTGTCAAGTTCCCCTACAAACCGTATCCGCACCATCACATGCGAGTTCAGCTCGCCAGTCACAACGCAATTATCACGCTGTTCATCTGGCAGCCGGCTTGGGATGAAGTGAATAACGGGTCAAATAAAAGTACAAATTTAAACTTGTAATCAAAGACGGGGATACAGCACGCGAACGCAAAGATGACAAGGGGATAGCATGCATGCCCCGTGAGCTCGTCTCTGATCTTATAGAGAATCTTGTGGCTTTAAATACAACTCTGATTAACACGATTCAGCGCCAGGGGGGGGGCTGTACTGTAAACTGCACTGAGGCTGCAAATCAGCGGGGAAAATGACTCCATAACCTGCACCTGTTGAGAGACACCAGCCCTACATCAGAGACGCCATGTTTGTTTTAATTCAACATCAGGTGCAAGCTCTTACTTACTGAAGGAAACCGGCACTCTGAACATATGGTTAGGGGGGGTTTATTTTAGAAAGACGGCCAGTTCATCAATCAATCAACATTTTACCAGCCAAATCAAATTGTTTACAGGATATTTAATCATCATCTGTTGTTCCAAATGTTTGACGTTACAGGGATTGTATAAAAGGCGTGTGGATGAATACAATACAATTCCTTCTTGGCATTGAGGAGTTGCCATGTTTGCATTCACTTTCGGAGAATACGTCATCTTAAATTAACCTCGTCAAGCATTAGATTAAGATCTGAAAAACTTGAGATCAAACAGACGGTGTTACCACGGGAACAAGAGGAAGCTTCTCTGATAAATGTGTTTACATGTTCTTTACACAATTAGTGGAAAAGTGAAAGATTAAAAAATATATTGGAGAAAAACTTTAACCGATAAAACAAACAACTCGACTTTCAGGCTCCGTTGGCGGGGCGCAGACATTTGGCGGGGGGCAGACATTGGCGGGGCGCAGACATTTGGCGGGGCGCAGACATTTGGCGGGGCGCAGACATTTTTCGGCTTTTAAATGTTTCCCTCATTTTGGCTGGGATAAAGCATTTGGCACACATTTGGGAAGTTCAACCTCCGCTCCTATAATAAGTATATAAATGAAATTGTATAATTGAAATCCATTAAAAGCACACTTTTTGAACCCACAGCCATTAGAGTATAAAATCAGTGAATTCTATTATATCAGGAGCCCCGACTGCAGAGCAATGCATTAACATGTTAGCATTATGCATTATATATTATGTATACAGCAAATTATGAGTGTTTGTGTTTTGATTTTTCATTAAATAAATCTAAATAAAAAACATGGCATTATGTTAAAAACAATAAAGGTTAAAATGTATTTATTTATTTTATTAAAAAGGGATACACACTCATCCTATTCAAATGTCCCTTTTAATATTTTGTATGGTAGAGTTTTAAACCTTAAAGAGCGTAAACAGCTGAAAGTTTAATTTCTTCACTACAATATCCGTAGGACTCTTATAGCAGAGCCATAAAAGACCTTTCCTGACCAACTCTATTATACGTTTGACATAATACACACTTAAACCCAAGATGCATCAAAAGAGAATCATTCCACTAGAGAGCAACATACAATAACCTTCCTGACATTTGTAATATCGCACTGCAGACGGGAGTAGAGGCGATCAAAAGGAGGGCGCCCAAACTGCTGGGGGCAGCGCTCCGAGCCCTAAAAGTTACACTGAGTAAATACGAAATGGTGCTGAAGTCAGCTTACAAGGTCAGTTAGTACGGCGAGGAAGCACTCAGCGGTCGTAGTATTCCTCGCCTCTTGTACGGCTGCAGAAGTCCCTTTGCTGATGTTTAATATTTTATCCCGTAATGCTTGCTTCATCTTGTTCATACCTCGTCTCCATTCTCCCGCTGCGCAGCCAACCACGGATTACACTGGCCTCTATTGTGTGGCCAGTGGACCGTCTGGCTCACACTGCTTCAGTAAAAACCCTATCTCCTGGCTGCACCAGGATTTCTGGTCACAGCACAATGTTGCACTCCCGCCAAGAAATATCTGGCTTTGTTGTGCATCACATACTATTAAGCACAAGGTATAATGTCGCAATCACCAAAGGACAGGTTGACCGTTTCCAGAATGTTTCTGAAGGCTGAGTAAGAAGCTGGAAGCACCTCACAGGGTTTTAAATGCAATGAAGAAGAAAGAAGAAGACTGCTTTCTATCCTAATCGTGAGCTGACCTTGATCAGACAGGAAGTCCAGCATGGTCTGCAGCAGGAAGGACAGGTGGCGCACGGAGAGGCCGGGGTTGCCCATGCGACGGGAGGCGTACACCAGCTCGTGTAGCAGGCGCATCTGAACCGCGGCCCAGCCTCGGTGGGTACCTGAGGGAGAGAGAAAACTTCACTTTCAAAGATAGAATCCTACACTGGTGGGGCAGATCATACGAGGACATCTGTCACAGCATGAAATAAAAAACGTCCTCATTTGCAATAGCTCAGCTTAATAAAACTTGAATAAACTTTATTTGTATAGCACCTTTCATACAATAATTGCAGCCCAAGGTGCTTCACAGTAAAACACAAACATTAGTATAAAGTTAGACGCTACCTTAATACACTATATATAATCTTTTAACATATTTAACAAACCTTTCTGGGTAAGATGGTTTAACAGATATCCCGATATAACGCTTGAGAAGGTGCAACAAGTGCGTGACATACGCACAGAAGAAGCGTCTGTATTTGGTCTTTTCATCATTGAAAACACCCCCATCGCCTGTCACATGTGCTCCAGCGTGGCGCTAACTTAGCCGCTGTTTGCTCTGCAGAGCTCCAGAAGACATCTTAATAGCATTCTAGCCTGACACCAACTGTTACATAAGACCCCTCAGCCCCCGACGAGATGCTCTGCTCCACTCCCAGCTGTCGACTGTTGACTCACTAAGTGGGAAAGAAAACTGGAGGAAAGATGTGCTGAGGAGGCCGCGGGGGCCAGAGGGAGGAAGGGAGGATATTTGGTAAACACTCGGATGTTCCCTCAGCTTAAATACCACTTCCAATAACGTCAAATCATACTCGTGGTGCTTTTCACTTATCAGCATTTTTCTCCCGTGCTCATTATTCATCCCGGCTGAACAAACTCTAAAATGCAATTCTTTCATAAGCTATGTTTTCTTCTCCCCCCTCCCCCCACGTGAAAACTGCACCCACTAAGCAGTCTAAAAATAGCTGACTTCCACCTGTCTGCCAAAACCAGCGCTTATCTGGAGAACAGTAATCCAAGAGGACACTTTGGGTTTTCTGAGGATGTCTCGTGCATTCGAACACGGAAAAAAAATTAATTTGTGGTACATTCAGACCCGAAGTGGGGGGGGGGGGGGGGGGGGGGGTGTCTGGCAACCCATTTAACACACCGGCAAGTTAATGAGCACGGTGGCGCCACGGACAAGCAGCCGCACTGTCACACAAACCTCTGGGCTGCTGAGGAAACTCAGGGCGCAGAACTAAACACTTCTGCTATTGATCTAATTTATGTGCACGTTTCAGTTTGTACTGTGCGCATTCACATTCTCTCCTTCCCTCCGTTTTGCAAAGGGCGGGGCTTCGCAGCTGACACACACGTGCACACACACCTACACGTGCGCACACACCTACAGAGCGGAAGAAAGGAGAGGGGAGAACTAAATAGAAACCGCGCGCACGCAATCTCCCCGCGCCACGCACGCACGCACGCAATCTCCTGGATAATAAATATGTAAATTATTAACAAGAAGAGAATCTCCCGACATGCCTGTGTGCAGGAGGACAGTATGGAACAGGGGTTTGTGTCACAGGAAGAAAGTGTGTCCCCATCTCAGGGAGCAGAGGGGTGCAGAGGGGAGCAGAGGGGAGCAGAGGGGAGCAGAGGGGAGCAGAGGGGAGCAGAGGGGTGCGGAGGGGAGCGGAGGGGTGCAGAGGGGTGCAGAGGGGAGCAGAGGGAGCAGAGGGGAGCAGAGGGGAGCAGAGGGGAGCAGAGGGGTGCAGAGGGGTGCAGAGGGGTCCAGAGGGGAGCGGAGGGGAGCGGAGGGGGTGCAGAGGGGAGCGGAGGGGTGCAGAGGGAAGAGGGGAGCAGAGGGAGCAGAGGGGTGCAGAGGGGTGGCAGAGGGGTCCAGAGGGGAGCGGGAGGGGAGCGGAGGGGTGGCAGAGGGGAGCGGAGGGGGTGCAGAGGGGAGCGGAGGGGTGCAGAGGTGTGCAGAGGGGAGCAGAGGGGTGCAGAGGGGAGCAGAGGGGAGCAGAGGGGTGCAGAGGGGAGCAGAGGGGTGCAGGGGGGAGCAGAGGGGAGCGGAGGGGTGCAGAGGGGAGCGGAGGGGAGCGGAGGGGAGCGGAGGGGAGCAGAGGGTGCAGAGGGGTGCAGAGGGGAGCGGAGGGGAGCGGAGGGGAGCGGAGGGAGCAGAGGGGTGCAGAGGGGAGCGGAGGGGAGCGGAGGGGTGCAGAGGGGTGCAGAGGGGAGCAGAGGGGAGCGGAGGGGTGCAGAGGGGAGCGGAGGGGAGCGGAGGGGAGGGAAAGGGCCTGTGAGCCACTTAAAACGCCATTTTTTCCACTGTATCTCAGGGAACAGCAGCCTTGTAGGAATGCACCATTGACGTCCATTTCCTTCGCTTGAACTCCAGCTTGATAAACTCCCAGACTCTCTCCGAGAGGATACCCAGGCGTCACATGGGATTTGGACGCTACAGCCGATACATCAGAATGGATTATTAATGAATGACTGAATTCAATAGAATAATACTCTCCGTATTCATCCACTTGTGTGTCTAACTGAATAAGATTATTTTATCGTGCGATAATTTACAAGAAGGAGGTGTGGAATCAAAGTCTCAAAGTTTTAATCATCAAATGGTCAATTATGAATTTATTTGACTCCAAGGAAACATTTCCAGTTTCCCTCCCGTGTTGTTATAATGTGGGATTACTAATCTGTAAATCTTTTCTATACGTTATTCAATATAACTAGAACTTCTAATCTTTTTACTTTTTAACCATAGTTGCAAAAATAATTAGTGGGTCAATTCTTTTTTTGGGTGGGATCTAAATAGTTCTCTCTCCTGTGTTTATGACTTAATAACCAGTAAAAAAAAAATATATATATATATATATATAAAATATATATATAAAATATATATATATATATATATATATATATATATATATATATATATATATATATATATATATATATATATATATATATATAAAAAGAAATATATATATATATATATATATATATATAAAAAAAGAAATATATATGTGAATAGCACGCATGTTAAGGGCAGTAGATCCCCCTGGTCGTGTGTTTGGGATCGTTATCAGATTGGAATAACTTCTGTATTATCACGCCACCAAAACTCAATTGATTTGTTTATTTTAAGGGTCACAAATGAAGTATTGCTGATTTTATATCCGTAAAAAGGAGTTAATCTCACCAAATTTCATCTTTTTCAAATACAGAAAGCAGTGACCTCGTGCATGATCCAGATAACGTGAATGGCAGAAGTGTAAAGACATATTTAATAGATGGGAAATGAATAGCATCGCTTCATTCCACCTCAAGCTCTGCTGTCTTTCACTGCGTTCTAAATTCAAGCCACCACTTTGCTTCAAAGGAGGCACAGCTGAGACGTGACCCGGGCTTTTGTGCACTCCTTGGTAAGGTCCTCAAAGATAAGCCTCTCGGTTCTGCAGACTATTGACCCCTTGCTCGTTGCAGCCACTCAATGGCAAGCGTTGGCAACACAAAAGAGCTCACAGTGAACAGGGAAGCTCAGAGATATCCATATTTTCTCTTGTGATCGTTATTCAAGGGATACTGAGGGGATTTCTCTCAGATAGGTTGTTAACGTCTGGCCTAGTTTCCTTTTATAAACTGTGAATAGAAACAAGCTGCAGGTTGTTTGAGGTCAAATGTTTGCTCTTCAACTGTGAAAGGGTGTTTTATATGACGAGACATTTAATGTCATTTGTAAGTGCCAAATCTTGTGGTGAATCTGCAGAAAGCCCTTTAATGAACGAATCAATCAGCCCTTTCAGTCTGCCATAGTTCTACAACTGAGAAACCCACACGACGTCAACAGGAGAGAGCGCTTTCTGCAGATTCACCACAAGATTTGGCACTTACAAATGACATTAAATGTCTCGTCGTGTAAAGCTTAATGCCTTACTGAGAGGAGTAAAGAGTTGGTTGTAGAAGTTGAGATGTAAATTGTTGCCTCTTGGTTGGTTGTGAAACGTTCTGAGATAGACAGAGCTATAACTGTTAAGAGCAGATTATAAGTCTATTGTATTAAACACGGCTCTACTTTTAGGTTTATCAAGAGGAATACATCCTGATTGTGCACATTGTTGGCTCAGGGCATCAGTAGTTCTGTGCTGCTGCTGTGAAGTACCCTAAATAGCATCTAAAACACCCTTTCACAGTTGAAGAGCAAACATTTGACCTCAAACAACCTGCAGCTTGTTTCTATTCACAGTTTATAAAAGGAAACTAGGCCAGACGTTAACAACCTATCTGAGAGAAATCCCCTCAGTATCCCTTGAATAACGAAGAGAAAATATGGATATCTCTGAGCTCCCTGTTCACTGTGAGCTCTTTTGTGTTGCCAACGCTTGCCATTGAGTGGCTGCAACGAGCAAGGGGTCAATAGTCTGCAGGACCGAGAGGCTTATCTTTGAGGACCTTACCAAGGAGTGCACAAAAGCCCGGGTCACGTCTCAGCTGTGCCTCCTTTGAAGCAAAGTGGTGGCTTGAATTTAGAACGCAGTGAAAGACAGCAGAGCTTGAGGTGGAATGAAGCGATGCTATTCATTTCCCATCTATTAAATATGTCTTTACACTTCTGCCATTCACGTTATCTGGATCATGCACGAGGTCACTGCTTTCTGTATTTGAAAAAGATGAAATTTGGTGAGATTAACTCCTTTTTACGGATATAAAATCAGCAATACTTCATTTGTGACCTTTAAAATAAACAAATAAATTGAGTTTTGATGGCGTGATAATACAGAAGTTATTCCAGTCTGATAACGATCCCAAACACACGACCAGGGGGATCTACTGCCCTTAACAGTGTTGAATTATACAGTGAATAACAGTGTTATTCACTGTAAAATTCATACATTCGTGTCTGTTTTATGTCCACTTTGTGTACGTTGAAACCTGTAATACGGTCGACCTTAGGGTTGCAGATCGAGAGGAAAATACACAAAGAAAATAAATACTTACGGCACGTTTTTGTTAAAATTATGCCCATTTAATTGAACTCTTCCATCACACGTTAAACTCATTTGTCGCCATCCCATCAAATAGGAATTCAGTGGAATTACAACCCTCTGCATGTTTTCTCCCACCACATGTTCAGCCCACAGCCCTGCCAACACTGCTGCACGGGCTGAGCCAAAACACGAGCCTACGTGCTTTCATGCAAGCTTTGATTAGTAGCCTTTAAGCAAAGTAGACAGTGTATGTCTGTATGTTGCACTTCAAACTGGCTGTCTGAAGACAGTGTTCACTTCAAGGATTGTACCTATTTGAAGCTATTGTACTTACAAGATTCTTGCTGTTCGGAGTTGTAACTCCAGGATTGTTTGCACTTTTTGTCGCTTTGGACAAAAGCGTCATCTAAATGAACTGTGATGTAATAGGTTTAAAAATCTGATGTTGAATCAAAAGAACTAAGCAGTCGTTAGTCACTGCATGCAATATGTGAGAGGAACAGTTTGGAGATTAAACAAGAACCCTTTTCACACAGTCCAAAACCAGCGAGTTTACCTTTGCTGAAGTCTTTGGGATCAAGAGACAGGCTGTATCCAGGCAGCGTCTCCAGCAGCAGCTTGTAGCAGGCCCTCCAGCCGGGCTCCGGGATGGTGGGAGCCACACACTGCATGGCTGCGACGCGCTTGAAAAACGCCGACTTGCGATGGAAGCCGATCAGCTCGTAGAGCTCGGACAGGATACTGTAGCGCTGGATCTTCTCCTCTTCTGACAGCTGCAGTTATGCAGAGAACATAAAAATGTTGCCTCCACTCGAAAATGTATTTTTGTGTATTGTTACTTCACTTGTTTGAGCTTTACTGTGCAAACGGGTGTAAGTGCATCGAGTTTGTGTTTTAGATTCATCTGCTGGGTGAAGGTTTTAGTACCAGCAGGATTTAGTGACATCTCAACGAGTTTGGAAGCTAATCCCGGTCCAAAATGCAACTTACGTGCACTTTACTTTACAGTAAAGTTACACTTGAACAGCATTTGCATATATTTGCAGGAGCAGATGTAATTATATATGAACTTAAGTAAGCTTTTTTTGTGGTTGAGCATTTGAGACACAAATTATTATTATTCAAACAGAGTATTTTCTTTATCTTCAAACATATCTGGGGGGTCATTAACCATCCAAACATAGTTATTTGTTGTGATATCCTGCGAAGTACATGAAGGATAATTAAGAATAAGTTCACGAGATTGCTCTATACTTACAATTCCACATGTAAATAATAAACTGGCTTCAGGCCATCGTTCATTAAATATAAAGTTATGTTATTGCAGGGGTTTTAACAGAAGAAAAGAGGCTCACTGAAATGTAATTGGCTGCATATAGGTCACATAAAGAAACAAGACTCAAGTATTGAGAGACCATTTTTCATGATAAAGAATTAGGACTGAACTCAGATGGTATACTGTGCACCACGCTGCTCATATTAATCATCCTGTGTGTTGGGCGGCGTACCTGTCCCAGGTTGATGTACACAGCGTTCTGCAGGAACTCCGAGGCCTCCCTCGCCCTCTTCTGAATGGCCAGCACCCTGACGGCTTTCACACAGGCCTCCAGCTCGATCACGCCTGCGTTCTTATACTGCGGGAGATAAGAGGAGGCTCGGTTAATGACAAACGAACACTCAATGAGTGTCGCCTTGACTTCTGCAGTCCACCTCATAATCAGAGGGGAATGTTTTTTCATTAACATATGACCACCCTCATCAGTCACCGCCGACGTGGGATGACAGACAAGTGTGATAACTCGGATCCCCTGTTGTCTCCAGCTTTGCTTGTGCTTCTACTATAAACCTGAGGACCTGCTGCTGCTAGCTACTGCTGCTAGCTACTGCTGCTAGCTACTGCTGCTAGCTACTGCTGCTGGCTGCTGCTGCTAGCTGCTGCTGCTGGTGGTAGCTACTGCTGCTGGTGGTAGCTACTGCTGCTAGCTACTGCTGCTAGCTGCTGCTGCTGGTAGCTACTGCTGGTAGCTGCTGCTGCTGCTAGCTACTGCTGCTGGTGGTAGCTACTGCTGCTAGCTGCTGCTGGTGGTGGTAGCTGCTGCTGGTGCTAGCTACTGCTAGTTGCTGCTGCTAGCTACTGCTGCTAGCTGCTGCTGGTGGTGATAGCTACTGCTACCAGCTGCTGCTGCTGCTAGCTACTGCTGGTAGCTACTGCTGGTGGTAGCTGCTACTGCTGCTAGCTACTGCTGCTGGTGGTAGCTACTGCTGCTAGCTACTGCTGCTAGCTGCTGCTGCTGGTGGTAGCTGGTGCCAGCTACTGCTGGTGCTAGCTGCTGCCGCTGCTAGCTACTGCTGCCAGCTGCTGTTGCTAGCCACTGCTGGTAGCTGCTGCTGCTGGTGGTAGCTGCTGCTGCTGCTGGTGGTAGCTACAGCTGCTAGCTGCTGCTGCTAACTGCTGCTGCCAGCTACTGCTGGTAGCTGCTAACTGCTGCTGCCGATAACTGCTGCCGCTAACTGCTGCTGCTAACTGCTGCTGCTGCTGCTGCTGCTTGGGCTTCACGCCGTGCGCAAGTGTGTGCATATTTTATCTCGCCTTCCCCCAAATTCCCTCCACTTCCTCCCTCATTGTCTCCTTATTAAAATTCAATTAATATCTGAATGGCCATGTGTTGAGATGTAATTTAATTCTGAATGAACTAGTTACAGGTAAAAGGGCTGAGGGAGGTCAGTGCAAAAAGGCAATTATAATAATGAAGATAAAGCACAGAGTTGCTTCTGAACAGTTTAGCAGCATAATGAGCCTATTCAGCTTTTCCCTAAGCATTAAGGATACTTTAATACTATTCTTTGTGACTTTGTACAAGTACAGTGGTCAAAGGAGACTACAAATATATTATACCACAGACACATACATAATTCAAATGCTTTGTCTGTCACATAGTGCTTTTTATAGGGTTTTCACTGACTAATAATCTGCAGAGATTACACTTGTTCTCATGCTCGTTTGTTAGTCCTCATATAACATTGAGAAATAAACAGCTGCTGTCAGCATGTACTGGTCTGTTACTACTCAAACACTTGAGTGATGTCACCGCCTCCATCAAACCTAATCAAATACTGCCCCCTGCTGACAAGGAGGAATATTACACACATGACATGTGGTACATTTCTGTTTGGTATCAAAGCAACCTGAACGCACACAGCATCATGCACAGTGTGAGCATTTATGTAAAAACTGGAAGTCTATGAAATACTTTGAATATTCTCTTCATTTTTTTTTTTTTATCAAATCTCCACCACCAACATAGAGAAGAAAAAATATATATAAAAGAGCAGTTTTGATGCTAATGCAGTGTTATTTATTTATATTTATTTGCCAGTTTCATAAATATATATATATAAATATATATATATATATATATATATATTATATATATATATATATATATATATATATAATATATTATATATATATATAAATATCTTTTTTCTTTTCTTTTTTTATATATATTTCTTTTTTTATGTTATTTTTGTTTTTATGTTAATACTATGTCTATTTTCCCTCATTTTAAGGCAACTTATTATTAATATTAAATGTAAGACTTTTGATGCATTTTAATACTTGTTACTGGTCAGAGTATAAAAGGATGATGGAAAATCAGAAGGGATGATATGGCCTAGAATTATTTATTATTATATTACATTTAATCATTTCTTCAGAGCTCGCCGACAGTGTATAACAATATAATGATATAGTTAATTAGATTAATGGGACCTGGAGCCGGATAAGTGGCATAAA
The DNA here is from genome assembly GCF_900634415.1 of Cottoperca gobio. NCBI lineage: Eukaryota > Metazoa > Chordata > Actinopteri > Perciformes > Bovichtidae > Cottoperca > Cottoperca gobio. The sequence continues at coordinate 20,227,686 of NC_041365.1, forward strand.
ATGGATGAATCAATTGAAGATTAATTAATTTAAATTAATTTGATAAAGTCGACACATGAACCTAATGAGACAATAAACCTCCGATGCTGCTGCAGAACGCAGTGACAGCAGCAGTGACTGTTGGTCTGATGGTAAATCACTGAAACTCCACTAAAACATCTTAAACTCGGTTTTAAAACATCATTTTAAATAGTTCGAAGCTTCATTCATAATTCTAAATAAACAAAATGTGTCTATTCTTTGTGTTTAAATACGTTTCTTCTGCACAGTTGTGTAGAAAGATTAAGCTACACTCATCATACTATTTGTAGAATTAGACTCCGGATGTGGCTGCGTAGGATTGTTGCCGACTCGTGACGACAGACGTTCAAAGCTTTATTCCAAAAACCTCAATAGAAGCTTGGAATGTAAACACATACGTGTTACTAGGATCAGTTCATTTCATTTAGTCTGGTTGACAGTAAGAAAATAATACCATAGTTACCTTTTAAGATATAAGACATGTGGCGACTCAAGACCTAATAGTGTCTTCTGTTTACGTTCATGTGTTGCTCTTATGTTGCGCTTTCGTCACTCGCTGTGAAGCACGTTGTGCGTCTGGCCTTGAACAACAACGTGTACATTTAGTGGACTTTAGTTTAACTTCAGAACAATATTAACAAACATTAAATGAGTATTAGCACAATAACCAGCTGTGACTAACACTAACCTTTTATCAGAAACGCATCATCTGCTCGTGTTTGGTAACGTGGATCTGCTTTAGTCTCATATTGAACAGCTGATTCATATTATGGAAGTGCATGTAAACCTGGATTTAGACTGGACTGATAATAGAGTTCCTGATGTCACGGTCTCACGGACTGCTGGTTTGAAAGTTCTTCGTATATTTAAAACCTGTCACTTTTAAAGTTGAGTTCTTCGGGTCATTACCTTTCCATAGTAGGAGATGGCCTCTTTGTATTTCTCGATAATGTCCTCGGGACTCAGGCAGTTCTTTGCTCGTCCAATCTCCGTGCTGGTGTCCGCACTGATGCCGTTGGCCGTGAGGGCACCTGCACTCAAGAGAGGACGACAGACCGTTAGTTAGTGACGTCCATCAGTCTGATGCAGCACAAGAGCAAAGGAAACAACAGGAAGGAGGAGAAACTTCAATCCACCACTTACTCTTTAAAGACCACGGCTCCCAGCAGCCACTTCATGAGGTACACTTGTACAATCTAATGCAACTCACTGCAACAGCTGTGCTATAAATTCGAGTTCGAGAGGGAAGTAGACAGGGGGAGGGGATATATAATATATAATATGGAGAGGGATATAGGGAGAGGGAGATAGGAGAGAGAGAAGGAGGATAGAGAGAGAGAAGGAGAGAGAGAAGGAGAGAGAGAGAGAGAGGGAGAGAGAAGAGAGAGAGAGAGAGAAGGAGAGAGAGACACGAGAGGAGAGAGAGAGGAGAGAGAGAGAGAGAGAGAGAGAGGCAGAGAGGAGAGAGAAAGAGAGAGACACAGAGAGGAGAGAGAAGAGAGAGAGAGAGAAGGAGAGAAGACTCTTCTCTCTTATTCTCTCCTCTATCTCTCTCTCTCTCTCCTGATATATATATATATATATATATATATGGTATATATATATATATATATATATATATATATATATATTATATATATATATTATATATATATATATATATATATATATATATATAGATATATATATATATATATCTATATATATAATATATATATATAATATATATTATATATATTAATAATAATAATTAAAAATGGAACATTATAGGCGTCATTAAAGTAAACTTTATGGCAAAACTGTTGTATTGGATTGTACTAAATTGTAAAGATGTTCCTGATAAAGTGACCACTGTGTGTATGTATACGTCAAAACATTATAGTGTTTAAATGTTGTTCACAAACAGGATTCACAAGTTAAATGTAAAACTTTTCATGACTTTCTTTAATACCACGAAGAATGCAAGTTATTACTTATTTCACATTAATACTGGTCAGAGTATGAAAGTATGATGGAAAATCAGAAGGGATGATATGGCCTAGAATTATTTATTATTAATACATTACATTTCTTCAGAGCTCCCACGCCGCGTATAACAATAAATCCTAATAATATAATTAATTTAATTAAATGGGACCTGGACCCGGATAAGTGACATAACAATTATTATTAATTGGAGATTATTAATTAAAAAAGGGACAGATATAAAATTTATTTTTTTTAGCTAATCTTCCACATTAAAAACATTAAATGCTACAAAATGATTCCATTTTAAACTAAATGTAAATCTTTAATCTTCACTAAGTGATAAATGTGTTTATGGCGAACGTCCCAGGCAGTTAAACTCGCACCTCAAACCCAGTGGCGAGGTGCGTCTCTCGGCCAAATCTGATTAGAACAGAAATGCCAAATTGAGAGTGCATCGCCTAGCAACGGGGCTGTGTCCATAGCAACACTGTGGCGCTGTCACTACGACACAACACGTGAATAATGAGCTGCGCTGCACTTCTTGCTCACACAACACAATAATTGCACAGAGGAAGATACAAATAAAGATTTGAGGCGATTAAGTTAAGAGAATATTAATAAACACTGATGATTTGTTCTTCGGCTGTGAGAGTGAGGTTAAACATTCAACACGCGGGACATTAAAGAATGCAGCACCGGGGACGAGCTGCCGCCTGCTGGTGCTTCTGCGGAGACGTTTTCACCTCGTCTTCAAACGGCTGAACGTGCTAGGAAGATGTTTTTGATAGGGTTAAGCTTCCTGTGTAGTAATCAAAGTCAGCGCGGAGTTGTAATAAATAAAATAAGGAATAGAAGCTGCTACTAGTGACCATTTAAAGCGTGGCTGTGAGAAAGAGCAGGTATGTTAGGGCGGGAAATAAAAAAAAAAGGCGAAAAGGAGAACACTTCCTGCCACACGAGGGAAAAACATCAACTTTCAAAAGGATCAAATAAAACCAAAGGAATCAGGAAATGATGAAAGATGACATCAAACACATGTGACTGCAGGCAAACTCGAGCTCTGTTGGTTATATACTCTACCTGGGTCAATGAGAACCTCCTGAGCTCCTACAGACAGAGAGAAAGAATGCAGATTCACTCCATGACGCAGTTAGCCGTGTTAGTCGCACCAACCTGCCTGCTCTCTACAATACACGCATGGAGATAACCCTCAGGCAGCTGACCATCACAAGACACACGTCTCAGTTTGATACTGATGCCTCTTATTTATTTTTGACGTTATATTTTGTGGTTATGGCGCAAAGACGTGAAAATATGAGTCAACGCTCATTCTACAGAAATGTGAAAGGATTTAAAACGGATCCCGAATTGTCGCCCGTCCTCTCAGACCGCTAAGCAAGAAGTCTTTTTTATTTAAAATACATTGCAGGACGTGATTTCAAATCTATATGAATTTACGTTGGCGGCTCAAACAAAGCTAGCTTACGCCTTGGCTAACATGAAGCTAACGCTAGCTGCATTGAAAATGTAAAGATTAGCATAACGACCAACATGCAGGCGATCAACAGTAGTTTGCATTGATCTGCATACAGCAAACATTACAGGTAGTATTAAAAAGAAGTTGCTTATATAATTGCAGATCAAGGTCTTTATGACACTAGGCGCCGCTGCTCATGGGAAATGTAGTCTCCATTTTGGGAAAACGCTGCAGCTTTGTTGTCTTTGCTTTAAAAAGGTGAGTTTTTGACCCCCAGTGGTGCCAATTATTAATAAGTGAGTCCCAGTTACAGTTGTGTCCTCGTGCACACAGATAATTACACTACTGACGTAACAAAGCTGCAGTCTGTACAATATCTATAGTATTTAGTTGTGCATCAATATATACATATATTTATATCTATATGAACTTTGCTAGTGTTTCACATTACTGGTATTTTCTGTTTGCAATGACGATACATTTTACTGCTGATATAAAAACAATCAATAATAAGTTGCAACACTAAATGACCAGTAAAAGCAGATCTTTATTACTTCTATTCAGACTGGTATGACGCTCTGCTGACTAGTTATACACAAGGCAGTGTTAACATAGCACCATGTTAATAGCATGTTAATAACACGAGAAGATGTTAAGTTTAAATCTAATTAGCAGTCACATCGGGGTAAACAGGAGAAGCTTCGCAGGTTTAGGAAGCCGACATCTTGCTCTCCGCACACAAAGGAAGCAGCGGAGCGAAGCTGGCCGACGTTTGAGTTGCCAGTCAGCAGAGACATTCTCACTTAATCACAACTCAACTCACGGACAACAAAAGCCTTCCGTTATAATTATCCCATTCAGACCGCTGTTTCAATCCGTCACAGAGGGAAGTGCTCACCTGGTCTGTGGCGCTTCCCCGCGTCTGCTGGCTGGGAGATGCTCGGCTTGCGTCCAGCAGTCTTCCCCGCCGTGCCTCCAGGGTAGTGGAATATGACAGAGGCTGAACACAAACCCTCTAACGCAGCTAGAAGGGCACAGATAATAAAAGACAAACTTCCATTTCTACTTCGCTTTTCTTTCCTGGATCTTTGCAAAAGCTTCTTGAGCATCAAGTTCTCCCACCCTGAGGTTTACACTGCCGATCCACCGCACTGACGAGGACAATATCACTGGCTTGTATTGTCTTATCACAGATTTACAGCCGTGTATATGTCAACCAATAAATATGAAGAAACTGCAGAAATATGATGAATAAGATGTGTTGGAACTTATTTCAAAACGTTGCCACCATCACGTTCTCACAATTCTCTCATAACCAAACTATACGGATGCTTTTGTCGAATGTTGATACGGGTAATTACGACAGCGTAGTAGGGCCATTGAAGAATCTTTTATTTATTTTTTACCCAGGGTAAGGGGGGGGGGATTTCTGAGAAAAGAAACTTCAGAATTTCCTAAATTAATGTTGTAAATTTACAAGAAAGAACTGGTTTGATGAGGCGAAGCGATGTACTAATACGCCATCGTAGGTATTGACCTCCAAAATCCAGTATTGGTCAGGCGGATACATTTCAAGGAGACATACACTGAGAAATAAACTGATTCTACCTGGTAAATCCCATTTTATAGTAATAACCTGCCATTGTCCAGACTTACCACCCAGCCAGAGGAAGTCATTAACGCCCCTGAGCAGCTCCACAGCCATGTGGTAGTGCACCAGGGCGTCCTGCAGCATGCCTGCCTGCAGACACAAGTCCCCAACATGCTTCCTCATCCGCCCCTGGCATCGCTTTTTATAATGCCTGAGAGAAAGCAGCAAGAAAAAAGAGAACAGCGAGGATGAGTAGCGTGGCTCGACTATAATATATGTTCCTGGCTTTTAAAATGATTTAGTTTGAATCATATAATGGACTTTTACATTTCTGCTATTGTCATTTCTTACGTCAGCAGGTTGCCAGGAGAGGAGACTCAAGTGACTCTTATCAGTCAGCTACAGACGGGATGTAAGGGGTGGGAAAGCAAAGGGGAGCAACAACACAAGGACAGAGTACGAGCCGACCTACGAGCCGACCTACGAGCCGACCTACGAGCCGACCCTGTAGTCTCGGTGTTTATGTTAAGACTCGGGAGGGAGCAGCTTCGGCAGGCTGTGGGGAAATGTAACCGTTTTAAAGGAAAACATGAGCCCCGTTGTGCAAGACACTTCTGAAAGACTGGGAAGGTCATGTGAAGACTAGAACGTGGATCAGCAGGTGATCACGGACGAAGAGATGTATAAAAAAAACACATCTATTCTGGGAGAATCTATAAAATACATCTTGCAGGTTAAAAAAAGAACGCTAATGCTCAGAAGGCTACTTCAGAACGACAAAGAAATTGTTCTGGTAGAGTAAAAAGCAAAATGAAAAGGAGCTCTGAAGGGACTGCTGAAAGAATAACAGCAGCAGTTTAACTGGATCTTTAAACATGGATGCTCATGTTTTTATGAGTCGCTGCAGTGCTGTGCCAAGCTGCAATGTAATGGATCCTCTCATGAATAAAGATCCATGGCCAGCGTGTTCCAGCTTCTACAGCCAAACAGAGTAAATCCCCACCTGCACCTTCCCTGAAGCTCAGCAGCACGCACTGCCAAGCTGTGTTCAGTGGGTCAAACCATCAGCTCCTCCCTTAACAACAAAAAGGACCATACCAGTGGATTTTACTGCTTCGGCACATAAAGATTATAAAGAAATATATCTTTATTTCACAAGTACAGCGTTTCATTTTTAGGTTTTTTTCCCGGTGAAGGTGGCCACTGGTTTCAGTTCTTGTAATGTATAATATTATAAATTATAAAAAGTAATCCGTCACTTCTATAAATGATGGAGCATCATTGTCCAAGCGAACTGGAAATAAACTGCAAGAAATGCAGGTAACACTTTATTTAACAATCATTTCAAAGAGTTTGCTGGAAACTATAATTTGGTATTATTTATTGGGAAAGTAGAGAAAGCATTCATTTGATTTACTTCCATTTCCAATTAAGTTTAATTAACAGCTAATGTATTGATGGAGAATTAAGTTTCCCCTTCTACATTATTAATTATATAATATTAATAATAATATATATAATAAATTGGAGCTTTTCTTTCAAATAAATTAATATATTTTCCCTATAATTAGTACAAATGTCCATACTTCTCTCCAGGAAACTTCCCCTGAATTAAGAAAAGATGTCTTAAATAATCATAAATAATGGTTTACATCTTTCTTAGTTTAGACTTCTTTATATTAGACAATATATTTAAAAGCATATAAATATATATATTGTTTGAATTGAACTTAACATACACTAATATATTTTATTTTGTTTATTTAAAAGTAATGCAGATGAAAGTGTTTCAAAGCCTGGTTGGTCCCAATTCTGAGTTTAATAAAGGAGTTGTTTAAAACATCCCATGCCAGTGAACTTGGCATCTTCTTGTTTTAAAGAGGTTGCTGCTTGGCGGCCGGCTGACGCTTCCCACCAGCACTCAGAAGCGCAGACCATGAATACAAAACTACTGCATCTTAGAGTAAGTTAAAATGAGCTGGATGGATAAACACACACACAGAGATATACACAGGAAACATAAAAAGATGGATACATCGTGAAACCAGTGACTGCCAGGAGGGGAAAAGATTAAATTAAGAGTATAAAGGATTTGTTGTAAATGAGCAAAACACGGGTATGATCCTTTCTCTGGCCTCTGAATCAATCACAAATATACAAATAGTGTACGAATGTAAAGAGGTCAAGAAGAGGTCAGTGGACCCGTGAAATCAAACCAGGCCTCACTTATGATTCGAATGAGGCTGGATTAATGCTTAACTTTAGTAGCTACTGTTACTGCGAGACTATTTCGCGAACAGTGTTTGTTCCGCTGTTATTTGAACAGCTATGGGGATGTTTTTCAGTTGTGTTTAAAGTGAAACCTGCAGAGGAGCGATGAGTTTGGAGTCTTGAGCAAATGCACAGCAGCGCAGCAGCACAGAGGTGTTCCTTTCAGGTCAGAGCTGAAGCTGATGGGATCATACGGGTCAACTAAACATCGAAAATCTCACCTTTTCACACCCAACAATAAACTCACGGGACAGTATGAAAGAAAGAAAAAGAAGAAAGACAAATAAAGTAAGGTAAACAAACGAAAGATGAACGCAACAAAAATCAGAAGACAGATTTTTGAGGAGACTTTTTTAGCGGGCGAGGCTGATGTGTAACAGAAACAAACGCTCACCTACAACTTAAACAATGCAGAACGTCACATTAACATTGAAGCACACAATGACACGTTTGTGCATCAAATATTCACCCTGCGTTTCCCTGAATTCTTGAGGGAAACTTGGCCTCCAACGGTGAAGAATCAAAAATAAAAAGTAAAGTCTTGATGAATTGAAGTAAATGGGGGCCGCTTTTAATCAAAACATGCTTTTACAAACTCTCTCACAACTCCTGCAATATAATCCAAGAGAAAATGCATGTAAAGTAGTGAACATATACAATAAATGAGACTTATATATATTATAATGCACGCGTTGTGTGTGAACGCGGCCCCCATTCATTTCAATGTATCTAGATTTTTGTGAATACTCGTTCACAGCAGAAGCGTTCAGAAAGGTTTCCTTCAAGAACTCAGAATAATAAATAATAATAAATAATAAAGTATTATTAAACCAGCCTCTAAGTGCTGTTGGTGCACATACAGAACAACTCACCTGCTGTCCGTGTCCAAACCCACAAAGTCCTTCTTCTCAAAGGGCACACAGAGCAGTGGGGTCTTGTCACCTGACTTGTCTGTGGCGCGGTCAAGCCGCTTGGACTCCAGGACGATAAATATCGACTCCACAAAGTCGTCCACTCTCTTCTCCACATCGGGGGAGTCTTCAAAGCTGGGGTAGAAGGCCACGTCGGTCCGCTGCTGCTCTGTGATCTCTCCCTGCAGCCCGAACACAAGCAGCCGCGAATCGTACAGCGTGGAGCTGTACACCTCCTTCTGGCCGTGGAAGCGCTCGGCAATCTGGGGCCACTCCTTGGCCGAGGAGCAGTTGGTGATGCAGATGAGGCCCACCACCTTACGGTGCGTCTGGAAGTCTCCCCACTCGTTGTTTTCAGACAGGTAGTGGTGGCGGTAGCGGATGTAGAGGAGCCGCTGTGAGTCCCTGATGCTCACCTGGTTCACGCTGGCGATGCGTTTGTAGATCTTGAAGAACTGATCCTCGAGTACGACGCCAATCGGCTGGACCACCACGAGTACTGTCTGGTGGTCCTCGGCACATTGCATGTAGTCTGGGACGCTCATCTTCACATGTGGCTTCACGGGACAGAAAAACAAAAACTCTTAACAGAGCTGATCATATCCCCAATAACTTCTGAGCATTTTATTATTACAATTTCACCCTTCCTACATTTCTTCAGTAGAAGGTAGTTTTAATGAAAACTGTTCACACCACCTCCAGCGTGGCAGGATATTGTTTCTGGAAAGAGACACCTGGACCTACCTCTGTGTATGTAACGTGTTTGCTTTATAAATGAAACTGCCTTGCCTAAATGTGAATACTGCTGTCAATACTGTGAGCACCTAAAAGGATCATTTGTACCTCCATTAAATTGGGGTGGAAGAAGAAGTTATAGGAGAAAATGATCTCAAAACCATCAGCATGGAGATATAATGAGTGAGTATGTGAGAAAATTATTTGTGTACTTTGGATGCACTGATCCTTTAACAGTAAAACATCTCATGCAAAATAACAAAAATAATTCAGAGATACAGATATAGTAATTTATTTATATATATATATATTTATAGAATGTATTAATACTCCCTGTTTATTATCACTAAACATTAGCTTCCTTGTATCAGTGTGACGTATACTCCAAAACATCCTCGTTTGAATGAAAAAGTTCTTCTTGGAGTATCTATAGGAACAAGGATGGAGAAGGGATTCATGCGACTCTTAAATAGTCCAAAAAAACCTAAACTTTCTAAATGCGACGTTACCTTTGCTGAAAAGCAAAACAACACCTGCTGCTGGCTTTGCTAACATAAACACCAAGCAGTGACAGCTGTCAACATTATTACAATGGTCCGATTTGACAAACACGAGGCATGTAACACAACAGAAGCTTTCGTGTCACCAGCTTGTATTCCGATCATTTTATATGAAGATTACATTACGCTATATTAGCGCCTCAAAACATTTGCGTCAGCTAGCTTAGCTTAGCTAGCTAACCAATGAATTAGCTGCTGATGGCAGTCACACAGTAACAACACTGACTGGAATAACCAGGTAAATTACACACATACCAGCTCATTGAGCTTTTGTTTTGTTTTTCACACCAATGCCTTTAATGTGTTACGTTTACTCACATTAGTTTAGCAGTAACCTGTCAAGTTTTACAGCTTCCTTCTTTGGACCAGTGTTTTGCAACAAGCTAAACAACTGCGGAACTTCCGGTAGACATTTTCAAAATACAACACACAAAAGACTAGTCTTGATGTTATGAGATAATTGTACTTGCTTTAGTAAGGTTAACTGAACAATGAATATCTATTCACCCTTTACCAAATATGTACATCATTTTAGTATCTTATTCCCAGCACACGAGCTCAAGATGTCAATAATATGCAACTGTTTTAGATATTCCACGATGTTTTGCTTTTATTTTGAAATTAGGATCCTTGTTTCCTGTTGTAGCTCTGACTATTTTCTTCTTCGTCTTCTTCGTCTGCAAAGGTAGAAGAAGTCTAATTTTCTACATCAGCTCCGCCTAAAGAACATATGAGGTACTGCAACTAAATAAAACCTTATGATTAACATGTTCTTCAAATGTGCTATGATTTTTTAATTTTTACTGATAAATGTTCATTTAAATAAATGTATTATATAAGAATGTACCATCCATAGTATTTCAATTAATAGAGAAAAGGTGATAATAATTATTACTACTATTATTAAGATTATTATAATACAGGACTTCTTCAGACAAACATCTCTGAGTCAAATTTAAGAAACACTAAATAACATTTGATTGCAACTAAAAAACAACTTAAAAGATGGGGTTGAATTAAGAAAATTAGCTTTCTAAATATGAAACGATAAAACATTTTTTTTTTTTTACATAATAGTACAAACTAGATGAGAGTCAAATTTCATCATTAAACAGAACATATTAATTATAAAGTCTGCATACAATCGTAACATTATGGAGCTCACATGCAACAATGCTATAAATGTACCGACACTGCAGATCCAGAGTGTGGGAGATGTCATCCATGTGACTGTATACTGTAAAGTTCCTCATTAAAATGACTATAAATAGAAAATGACACATTTTAATAAAGTTTTTTATATTGGATCAGACAGTTTTAGCTTGTTTCCACGGATGAATGAAAAATAATATTATCCAGCCCGGTAGATTCAACTCCTTTTTATTGTTTTTTTCACCCATAAATCACTTTTCACAATCTTCTTGGAAGACAACAGCATTTTATTCCCTATTTTCTTCTTTTTCTTTGGCCAATGGGAATTGGTCCAAAAGCAAAAGCAGGAGCTCAGAGAGAGACATGGAATGTCTTAAACATGATTCATAGTGAACATACATCAATAACAGGCAAACGTCTACAACCATCGACTTACAGAACAGTGCACAAACATTGTGTGTGAAAGCTGTCATTACTGGGAATCCCAAACTGTAAAACACATTTTGAAAGCAGGGGGGGGGGGGGGGATTAACAGATGTTACAAGTAAGAGGGGGAAACCATGTTGTTCTCGGTTTAAACAAAGACAAGTGACCCAGAACATGAACATTGTAAAGATTGAAAGCACAAACATAAAAGAGCAAATAAGTGAAGCCTTCATTTTCCCCATGTGGCGATTGTTCCCCGAGTCAGACTGAGACGGGTCGATCTAAAACACACAAGCTTTGACCTTTGACCTTTACGTGTGTGTTCAGAATGAGGCAGGGTGTCAGTGCATAGTCTCATTACACAAGGACAGTCAGTGAAACCGTAACATAAAGTAAACACGAGGAATGAAAGCGAGAAGATTCACATCTTCTCAGTCCGTTATGATCCGTGTGATGTCGTCTGTAATACAGGAGCGCCCGTCGGTGCCGAGAACAAAGCTTCAGAGGATCACAGATTATGGAAGAGACGTAGAAGACGGCAGGTAATACTACACTGCAAAGCGCATCACAGATGTATATTGGCACCAAACGTGAAATTAAGAAGTCCTGCTCGAATGAAGCAGCGAACTACTTTAATGTTCTGCCGCTGATTACAAACATTTTTAATAAGTTTGGCCCATTTCCATCGATCTAATCAGTGTTTGGTTCCAAATTAAAAATCGGAGCCAGTAAAACTGTGTTTGGATGTTTTCATATTTGATATATATTACCTCCACCAAGCAAGTTTTCAGTTTGGTTTGTTTGTCAGCAGGATTACAGACTTTTATGACGCTTGGTGGAAGGCTGAAGCTCGGGCCAACGAAGAACTCTTTTCATTTTGGATCCAACGTCGGGGCGGATACCGACGGATTTCTTCAGTAGTATTGTTTTAAAAAGGAAGAAGACACTGTGGCTGAGGGAACTGTACAGAACTAGCAAATCACTGTCTACAGGGTTCTTACGTGTGTGTGTGTGTGTGTGTGTGTGTGTGTGTGTGTGTGTGTGTGTGTGTGTCATTACCTTTATGGATCTGTTTTTAGATGCTCTATAGATTCCACCAACACATCTGGTTTAATCTTTGTTAGACTTTTTCTAAACTTATCTTAAAGGTACCCTGTGTGCGTCAGAACCATGTTCTGTGCGTTCGCCGTGTTGTTCACATGGTACATGTTTCACGCTACACAGATGAACTGCAACGTGCAAAGAAGAGGAAGACTGCATGCTAGGGAACATGGATGCAAACAATGCACCATTTTAAATATTGTTCTAAATGGTCTTTGGAGACATTAAGGACACAGGGTACCTTTAATTATCAAGTGTTAGTTTGTGGCTTAAAGTAATTTATCTTTAGGTTTTGAGTTCATCATCTCGAAACGGGTCCGATGAGCGCAAAACGTCAACCGAACCTTTCGTCATATGGTGCATAAAGTGACATCTTTTAGCTGCTATAACTCAGAATGAATTGGGTTTAAGGACGTCGCAGTCCTTGCTACTTCTGTGTGCGTTTGCATCAGTGTGAAGTGCAAGTAGTGTGCAGTCATGAACAACATGGGAACGTGAAGGCTGCAGAAGAAAAGAATAAAAAAAGACAACAAAGTTAAGACTGAGTGAGAAATGTTTGGTCTGCAGAGGATCAGGAAGATTGTGCTCGACTCGTCATCCAGCGGATTAGTTTAATCTCCAGCGATCATGTGGCCGCGGCCGAGATTCGTCAACCTGATTACCGCACATTTAGACACCCGTTGATTCTCAGTGCTTAGTTACACTGGTCTGTAAGACAGGGGGGGGGGGGGTCTGAAACAAATCAAAAGGAAAGAAAACAGATTAAGACGGTCGAGTCTAACGGTGCAGGAGGGGAATGTGCGTCTTCTGATTGGTTAGATACGGGATATTTGGCATTCTTCATTATGGCATTGAAAGTGAGTGGATACTGCCGGTGGTGCAGAGAGAGAGGCTGGAGAAAGGGCCTCCGTTAGGGCACGAGGTGGGTGGGCAGGTAGGTGGGGGGAATTGGTTTAAGATGGAGAATTACACTCCGCCCTCCTCACGCCAGCTTCAGAAATTGGTCGACTGAATCTGCTTCCACGGCATCAGAAAACATTTCATAGTCCTGCAGAGAGGAAGACAAGAACGCACGTCATGTGACGTCTGCAGCTCAGAGCGTCTTTCACGTGTTTCTATATAAAAATGTGTGTCTGTGTGTGTGTGTGTCTCTGTGTGTGTGTGTGTGTGTGTGTGTGTGTGTCTCTGTGTGTGTGTGTCTGTCTCTGTGAGTGTGTGTGTGTGTCTGTGTGTGTGTGTGTCTCTGTGTGTGTGTGTGTGTGTGTGTGTGTGTGTGTGTGTGTGTGTCTCTGTGTGTGTGTGTGTGTGTGTGTGTGTGTGTCTGTCTCTGTGAGTGTGTGTGTGTGTGTCTGTGTGTGTGTCTGTCTCTGTGTGTGTGTGTGTGTGTGTGTCTCTGTGTGTGTGTGTGCCTCTGTGTGTGTGTCTCTGTGTGTGTGTCTCTGTGTGTGTGTCTCTGTGTGTGTGTGTGTGTGTGTGTGTGTGTGTGTCTCTCTGTGTGTGTGTGTGTGTCTGTCTCTGTGAGTGTGTGTCTGTGTGTGTGTGTGTGTGTGTCTGTGTGTGTGTGTGTCTGTCTCTGTGAGTGTGTGTGTGTCTGTCTGTGTGTGTGTGTGTGTGTGTGTCTCCCTGTGTGTGTGTGTGTGTGTGTGTGTGTGTTCCTCACCCCACAGTACTGGTCTTCATTGAAAAGCTGGGGAGGGACTGCCGCGGGGTTCCCTGCTTTGCTTCTCATCTCGTCACGGAGCTCCCCCCCCACAGAGATGTCGATGAGCTCGTACTGGATACTTTTACTCTCCAGGATCCGGATCACTTCTGCCTGTTGAGACTTCACCTGCAGAACAACAGTCAGCGGGGAGCATCACGACTCACATCTTTCAGCAGCTACATTTCTATATTTCTATATTTCTAGAAACTAAAGACCTTTAAATAAACTTTGCAACATTATTTCCCCTCAAGCGAAGGAACATTTAGACGTGTTAAAGGCTTAGTGCTGTGTTTTTGTAACTTTATCTGGATCTGGGTGATGATTAATAGACCTTGTGCTATCTTTTTGGGGAAGTTGGGAGGGGGTTTTGTAAAAGCGACCACACCCACAGCGTTAACTGGAAACACACACAGTCATCGTAAGTGTGTGTGTGGTGCAAGTGGCCGGTCCTTGAGTTGAAAAAGGGGAATTGCTTTTACAGACTCAGCAGGTTAAAGCTTCTCTGAATCGTAACTTAAACGACAAAGTAACGAAAACTAAAAACACATTTTCAAAAGGGAGCAAATACATTTAAACTTTGACTTTCATATAATTCATAATAAACAAAAATATGTGTAATATACATATAATATACGATACATACTGAAACTAATGCTTTGATTTTAAATTCCTATACAGGTAATCAGCACATGCATTTATAAATATGTCAAAAAATCGTTTAAAATACATATTTGGATCTTTATTAATTTAGTTTTTCAACTATATGCAAAATGAGGAAGAAATACTTGTAAAACAGAATAACATGGCCGCGTGTCAGTGGCATGTAATCAATCTAAATCCTCCTAAAGACTTCAACAGTGAACATAAAGCTGCAGGTTACAGAGTTTCTGCCCGTGAGAGGGTTAAAAGCTTGTACATGTCACAAAACATTTCCACTACATGAATTCCTCACACCTAATGGGTACCAGATGTTCATCCAATGCTTTATGTTAAACGTTCATCTGTAGCCAAACTTCATTACAAAGTCAATCGATTTAAGAGTATCCTGCTTATTAACGAACATATACATGTAATAATATAAACGTCTGACTTTTCCTGGATTAAAGTGTCTTCTGGTCAATTCGGCTTAAATCTAAACTACCAGGCAGCTCTTACTTAAGTAACATTACAGTTTTTACTTTTGGTTCATATGCTTGCTACAGTAAATGGAAGAACCTTAAACTGACACATTTTTACATTAAGTTTGGCGTACAGTTCTCCATACAGGAAACGGATACATATGGGTGCTACAGTCACCTCTTTCGTCCAGCATTATGTAGCAAAATGCAAAATGGCACTATGGAGTTGTTACTGCTTAAGATAAGACATATTGTCCATATTTTGAAGAGATATTTCTGCTAGCCAAACATGCTCGATAAAAGACACCCTTCTAATGTTCCAAGATAAAGGAAACAAGGTGGGCGCGTGCATCCGGGTTCGTCTTTGCAAGTCATTCATATTTCCTTGTGTTACTTTTACAAATGATAACTTGCATCATCATGAAGCCTGCAACCTGTTAATGCTGACGTGACAATAATGATATGAAGGGGCGCAGGGTAGCAGAGGCCCGCTTGCACAGTCAGGAAGCTTTCACTGAGAGGGTGCGTCTGTCTGCACCGAGCATTGTTGCTGCAGACACCGGAGCACGGAAACACAAACATGGCGTTAAGTTCGGTAAATTACGGCCCCTTCACTCACCGTCCGTGAAGCAGTAACGGTGGTGTAGTACAGTTTGATTCCCATTGTGCAGGTCCTTCCACTCCCTTTGTGTATCCGCTTGCGAGTAGCTTTCTCTCGCTTGTGTCAAGCTCAACAGTTATCATGGAAGTCTCAGGAAGTCAGGCAGTATTTTCAAAATAAAAGACATTTTCACCTCAAAAAGGGAAGTTACTCACGTGCCTATATGAAGGAAGGAAGAGTTATTGGTGTATCTAATTGGTCGCAGTAATAATAATAATAATAATAATAATAATAATAATAATAATAATAATAATAATAATAATAATAATCTTTATTTGTATAGCCCCTTTCATACAATAATTGCAGAATTGAAATAGTATATAATTGTAGAATTGAAATAATATAAAATAGTAGAATTAAAATAATATAAAATAGCAGAATTGAAATAATATAAAATAGCAGAATTGAAATAGTATAAAATAGCAGAATTGAAATAGTATAAAATAGCTAAATTAAAATAATATAAAATAGCAGAATTGAAATAATATAAAATAGCAGAATTGAAATAATATAAAATAGCAGAATTGAAATAATATAAAATAGCAGAATTGAAATAGTATAAAATAGCAGAATTGAAATAGTATAAAATAGTAGAATTTAAATAGTATAAAATAGCAGAATTGAAATAGTATATAATTGTAGAATTTAAATAGTATAAAATAGTAGAATTGAAATAATATAAAATAGCAGAATTAAAATAGTATAAAATAGCAGAATTGAAATAGTATATAATTGTAGAATTAAAATAGTATAAAATAGCAGAATTGAAATAGTATATCATTGTAGAATTTAAATAGTATAAAATAGCAGAATTAAAAGAGTATAAAATAGCAGAATTAAAAGAGTATAAAATAACATTGGAAATCATGCCTAGTTTCCGTATCTGTGCCGTACTTAACGACCCTCCTGAAACCACATTCATCACCATTCTTGTAAATGTTTTAAACTATCAGAGCCATATGTTGAAAGCATGACATCAACAATGGGCCCCTGTGGCCCTTCAACTGGTTTACTCCTGTAATCATTCCTGAGATCCCTTCATCAATGCAATTCCAGTTAAAGACATAAAGTCCTTGTTCTGTTTGAACATATATTATGCATCACAAAGTCAGGCCAAAGTTAATGTGAGACTTCAACGAACTCAATTAGTCTTTTCTGCACAAAAACATAAAATGCATTCTTGCACAAAGCGAGGGTGTTGGAGTCGAGTTATGATCACCGCCGGCATGGACAGAAGGAATTACTACAGCGACCAACAACTCCTGTACATATGGACATGTGACTAGTATTGTAAATATGTCAATACATGTTTAATATCGGAAACGATGACAGGAAATCATTTGTTGTATTCTGGTAAACTTGACTCTCCCTCCATCCTGAGGAGCACTGCTGGCTGCTCAGTTTAAAGACACAGTGCACAGCTTTATTCATATTTTGGTTTGCCGCTTTGTAAAAATCATACTCCATTTACCCCCGCTAATGTTTTTTTATTTTGTTTTTTTTATATTTATATTAATAAAGGCTGATACTTTCTTTCTCTATCTCTTACACTTTTAATTCCTCTTGTCCTTCGTCTCTCCTTCCGCTTTCAGTTTCACCCCCTGAGACAGTCCCCCCTTTTTTTGCCTCTCTGTCTCATTTGGTTGTTTCCGCTTCATCCCCCTTTCAAAGAATTGCAGACTCATTCACACACACACACACACACACACACACACACATACACACACACACACACACACATACACACACACACACACACACACACACACACACACACACACACACACACACACACACACACACACTGCTTCCCACATCTCTCTCTGTCTGGTTCTCTCATAGGTTACTGTATCTGACTTTCTACGTACAGGGTTGTGTCTGTGAGTGTGTGTGTGTGTGTGTGTGTGTGTGTGTGTGTGTGTGTGTGTGTGTGTGTGTGTGTGTGTGTGTGGTTTAGGCCTACGTGTCTTACATGTATATTTGGCTTCATATGAAAAACAGCTTTCTTTCTCATCTCAGCATAAAGCTTCTCATTATAACACATGGAGCAGCCCATATAAATACATAAATAAATATAAAATATTGCAGAATTTGTTTAGTAAAATGTAAATGTTATTGTATTTGTTGATTGAAAGCGGCTCAAACATCCAGTTTGGATGGTTTGCTCAAATGATAAAAATATCTTCATCTAAGTTCAAATACAGATTATTAACTTAGAAGCTTCGTCTGTCGCTTTGTTGACAGTGAATAGGAAACTGTATTTTTCACAAAGTAAATATTGCACAAACATTTCACTGTCCTTCTCGACATACAAACCCTGTCAACTGTCACAGTTAACGCAACATTGGAAGTTGAACTCAAAGATCCGGACTGGAATCAAGTTTTTATGGCCCTGATCATGAAGCATTTAGCAGAACTGGCCGTCCAGCTGGCTTATCATTGATAGTACAAACCTGTATAAGTCAGGATATGTAGTACAGCTGTTTGCAAGAGTGCTGGTACAGGTGCTGGAAATGTAACGTCATAAATGTGTCATGTCTATCAGCAGCTGTACAGTGAGACTTCATTATTGATATAATTCTGGCACATACTGGTTTTGACACACTGATACATTTCTGGCATAACTTTGTTCCTTTTTTGGTTTGGTCTTTAATGTTCAGAGGAAAGTGTGCAGGCAGACCGGGCATGAGGAGAGAGGGGCGTGACATGCAACAAAGGGCCCACAGCTGAACATGCTGTCTGCAGAAAGAACCACATGAGCCACATCAAATCAAAATCAAATCAAATTTATTTGTATAGCCCAATATCACAAATTATACATTTGTCTCAGTGTGCTTTACAGACTGTACAGGTTACGACACCCTCTGTCCTCAGACCCTCTGTCCTTAGACCCTCTGTCCTCAGACCCTCTGTCCTTAGACCCTCTGTCCTTAAACCCTCTGTCCTTAGACCCTCTGTCCTTAGACCCTCTGTCCTTAAACCCTCTGTCTTTAGACCCTCTGTCCTTAGACCCTCTGTCCTTAGACCCTCTGTCCTTAGACCCTCTGTCTTTAGACCCTCTGTCCTTAGACCCTCTGTTCTTAGACCCTCTGTCCTTAGACCCTCTGTCCTCAGACCCTCTGTCCTTAGACCCTCTGTCTTTAGACCCTCTGTCCTTAGACCCTCTGTTCTTAGACCCTCTGTCCTTAGACCCTCTGTCCTCAGACCCTCTGTCCTTAGACCCTCTGTCCTTAGACCCTCGCATCGCACAAGAAAAAACTTCCTAAAAGAAACCCCATAATTAAAGAGGGAAAATGGAAGAAACCTCAGGGAGAGACACTTTTTCTGTTACAAACTGACCCCGGCCCCCATCAGAGAAGGGAAAGGTTATGTGGCCCTCACAGGAAAAAGTTTGGGGACCCCTGGTCTAGGGGGTGGCAGACCGGGGTGGTGGTTCCCCTATTTAAAAAGGGGGACCAGAGAGTGTGTGCCAACTACAGGGGTATCACACTTCTCAGCCTCCCTGGTAAAGTCTACTCCAAGGTGCTGGAAAGGAGGGTTCGGCCGGTAGTCGAACCTCTGATTGAAGAGGAACAATGCAGATTCCGTCCTGGTCGTGGAACAACGGACCAACTCTTCACTCTCGCAAGGATCCTGGAGGGGGCCTGGGAGTATGGGTTTTGTGGATCTGGAGAAGGCGTATGACCGGGTCCCCCGGGTGATACTGTGGGAGGTGCTGCGGGAGTATGGGGTGAGGGGGTCACTTCTGAGGGCCATCCAATCCCTGTACGCCCAAAGCGAGAGTTGTGTCCGGATACTCGGCAGTAAGTCAAACTCGTTCCCAGTGAATGTTGGCCTCCGCCAGGGCTGCGCTTTATCACCAGCATAAGCGGTAGACGATGAATGGATGGATGGACAAAGGATGTAATTAGTTTTGTAGCAGGATTCGAGTAAAGCAGTAAAATCATACGTCAGATGGGGGTCGCTAATAGCATCACCAACAACTGTTATTTAAATAGGCCGAGAGAGACACGTTTTCTATTGTAGGATATTGCGCAACGCCCTTTGAGAACGCATTTGTAGCCAACATTATCTTTACAATATTTTGAATAGAAAGCAGTACTCTCTCTCTCTTTCTCTCTCTGAATGCGCAGCCATTTATTTATTTATGCTCCTAACATTAGTTACTGTAGATAATATATATAACTCGAACCCTGGTTTTGCAGATACTTGATCATAAACCAAAACCAGACAAACTAAAATTATGACCTGATGGTGAGACTGGATGAAAAGTTAAGGGATCTTGTGGGGAACTTCGCAATCGCAAAAATAAACACAAATTCACCTCGTGGTGGAGCTAGACCAGGGGTCGGGAACCTATGGCTCTTTCGATGACGCCCTATGGCTCGCAGGCAATTTTGAGCTCTGTTTCGCGAAGGGCGGGGCTTCTCACCCCCTGTCGCACGGGATCTTGGACAGCACAACAGTATACCTAGGGGAAACACTGTATGACTCACAAGGAAATACATTTACAAATATTTGGCTTTTATGGCTCTCACAGCCAAAAAGGTTCCTGACCCCTGCGCTAGAGGAAAAGACAGGGGATCACCAAAGTCAGTCGGATAAATCATCTGGGAATCAGGATTATCTGTAGAACATTTTGTGCAAATCCATCCTGTAGATGTTTTACTAAAGTCACAAAGTCACTAAAGTCATTTGGTATTTGTTTATATAATATATCATATTTCAGTCTGTATCAAAATGGTGGAGCCATTACAACATCTCTGATATTCATTTAATTAATAAATACACTTTTTAGCTGCCTCTCTCCGCAATGAACCTTTCTCGGTGAGGGGCAATAAATAAAGAGGTGGGGTGGCTGCCAAGAGGATTCAATGTGGGATTGTACCATTCTGGTGCACTCTGTCGAACCATTAGCCCGAACAGTGAATAACTTGACATTATCCAGACTCTCCAAATTATAATGACATCATACTCAAACATTGACAAATCAGCTGTGTGTCGTCGCTTGCTATAAAGTATTTTGAGCCCCAAGTTTAATGAGCAGTGATGAAATTTAGTTTGGAATTTATCACAAGGGAAGCAGGCCGGCCTCTTCTATTGTGAGTCACACGGGAGGAATGTGGGAGCGAGTCCAACAGTGCCATAATTCAGCTGATTCAGGGTTTTTAAGTGAGTAACTGAGCCGTGCAGGATGGGTCAGTACACACTATGTACACAGTGAGACTGGAGCCGGACTGCAGAGCCGACCAGGAGAGTCAATATATCTGAGCGAGGGGAACAATATCCTCCCCGAGGCTCGCACAGGAGGAAGTAGAAAAACAATCCTGCTCATGACATGAGAAGAAATAAAGGTCTTTCTGCAAATGTGTTTACCTCAAATACATATCAATTCATCTACACTTGGGGAAGCAGAAAGGTGTTTTTCACTAGAGTTTATTTTATAGAATTTGATCAGGGAATAGAAAAGTCAAGAATAAAAAAGAGTCAAATGTGTTGAGATTGGAACAATTTTGCACATTTCTGCAAAATACTACGGCCTTTAAATCTGCACAGCTCTTACACGTTTAATTCATAAATACTGTACATATGTTTTCAGAGTGTCTTATTCTTATTGTATTTCCTTTTTTGTATATTTATGCTTCTTGTACACATTTTTAATGTGTAATAGTTTTCCTTCAATATTTGCTCTTATTTTACATTTGAATTATCTTACTCTTACTGTGTCTATGTTTGCACAATTATACACCAAAGCAAGTTCCTTGTACTTGGCAAAAAACAAATTCTGATTATGATACACATGACAACAGAAAGAACAAACAAAGGTGAAAACTGTTAAAGAGAGAAATGTAATGTAAACAGGTACAAATTGTAAAAATGGACGCATATAAATATGTTATGTTATATATGTTGATGCAAACATATTGTTGTTTTGTTTTTACACCTGTTAAAATGGCTCAAACCCTGATGACATCATAAGGGGTTTATTTTCTCAAATTTTGTAACGCTTCCTTCAGAGCCACAGAGGATATCATTACTGTTTTCACAGGCTGAATAATACTTCCCACCAAAGGAAAAATGATGTGTATGTTTAAGGTGAATTTGCCCTTCAATGAAGCTTTGACACTGATAATCGGTCAGACGTAGAAAACGTTTAATTTGTTCCTTCCATCTAGTCTTACAGTAACAGAATGTGTGGACACACAGGGTCAACAGACCCGGAACAATAAGATGAATACACTTTGCTTTTCCAAACATACAGATGACAAAAACAGATGCACAGCATCAAGTGTATTCTTCTCGTATGTAACTTTCCTCCTTGAAATAGGAACTACTGTTGGTTAATTCAGAAACTGGATGCAGTGAAAAACATTACATTATATTTACACAAAAGTAAACATAATGAAAATATAGGTGCATAATAGTTAAATAGATAAATCCTTAAACAAATAGTTGGACATTTTTTTAAACATCCATCTGATATATTAAAAGGATCAACACCACTCTCATATAAAGTAAAGCAGGACTCAGGAGATTAGCTTAGCTTAGCATAAAGACTGGTAGCCAGGGGAAACAGCTAGCCTGGCTCTGCTCACCAGAACCTCTAAAGCTCATTTATTAACATGTTTTATCTTGTTTGTTTAATCCCTAATAAAGAAGAAGTCTAAAGGCCTTTGACACACAAATAGAAAGACCTGCTGACAGTGTTGACCTTTGAGGGGACAAAGAACTGTCTATGATAGAAGAAACCTAGCTTGTTAGCTCAGAGAGCTTTATTTTCCCTTTTTAATAACTTCATTGAACAAAATTATATAAAATAGTCCATCCAGCAGCTCACTCCCGTTAGCTCAGCTAGCTAGTATGTTAGTGGTTAGCTTGCCAGCTACAGCAGTTCACCAACTAGCCTTGCGACTTGCGAGAAGTGTCCATACGTCACCAAGCTTCAGGCAGCACCTTTCTCACGTTCTTGGTGTGACCGCCGCTTAAAGACGGCAAGTTTGGGTTTTACGGGAGGTTGTATGGCGTAGCCTACTATTTCCTGGTCATGTCTTGTTGTAGTGAGGTTGCAAATAAACAAATGAGAAGGAACATGCTGTGTGATTTAGAGGTTCTGATTGGACCTTTGGACAGAGCCAGGTTAATCAAAGTCAATATATCATTTGGACTTGGCTTTGAGATCCAGCACTTGTTTAACTTTCCTCAGCATGAAGCCAACAATTAGCGCGCATGAAACTAAAGTGACCACGTACAGTCCCACAAAGAGTGCAGCCTCATCGTTCCTATGCAGACGTGAGTACAGCTCCCTACGGCCCACGTAGTCGAGGTGGGAGGAATGGATCTGACACAGAGTGCAGCAGGATAGAAAAACATGGAATATCTGATGACTCTGTCCCACAAAATCGCAACGGCCAGGGAGGCAACGCTCTAGCAGAGGGCAGTTGAAGAAGAAGGTGCAGCTGAGAAAGAAAGCAACCTGGCAAAAGTGAAAGATAGCAGCTGGGTCATTGCTGGCTGTAGACCATGACATGAGTCTTTTAGCCACAGGACTGCTGTCCCAGATAAAAGCGAGTGCTGAGGGCACCACCTGAAACACCTTACAGACCCACGTCGGTAGGCTGTGGTTGCAGTACCTGCCATAGCAGCATCCCAGGCATGATAGAGAACTGAGTATGGTTGCAGCTGGCATGAAGATCCCATGCACGTGTCTGTGCAAGCCCTCATCCACAGCATAGTAAAAGTGAACTATAGCACTGCCGTACTGATACTGTGCTACCCCAACATAGTCCAGAAAGAAGAAGCTATAATGACACAGCTCAGACTTCCCACCCAGTAGGTGAGCTGCTACACTGAAAGCTGAGTAGATCAAAGAGGACAGGATGAGGATCAACAGGGGCCACGAATGAGGATCACTAACAAAGTCCACAGTCTCAGCCAGTTGCCCAAATCTAGCCAGGAAAACTGCAAACGCCAGCAGGTGCGTCCAGATGTTGATTGTCTCGTTGTGGCGCTGGAATAAAGACAGGATGTAGTATCGCCAGTTTTGGTTGATTGGTCGGTATCCAGTGCAGACGTAGCGCTCCCTGAAGTAGAAGGGAACTTCGGTGTCCTTTACGGTGCCGTGCATGGAGGGTGCAGCCTCAGTCAGCATCCGGGGAACCTCCCTGATCTGCTGCAGGCTGATGAACACTCGGCCAATTCTATCCATCACTATGGTCGCCATAACTGTCAGTCGTTGAGAGGTTCCTGCAGAGAAGATTTTTAGACTTAACATCCACAAAAATGAACACCGAACTTTTTTCACATGTTTTATAATTTCTTTCACTCTGTCCTTCCTCTGCAGCCAAATTCCCTATTCTCAAGGCCCCTCAATTGTCACCCATCACCGGACTCCCTACACCCATCACCTATCTCTAATCAGCCCTGCGTGCCAGCCAAGATATCCAGCCAGACCTCCCAAACCTGTCAATCTCTGGTCCAGCCTACAGCCGGATCATTAGTTGCCAGCTGCCTTTCCTGACCTCAAGCTGCCTTCCATCTACGCCGCTCCAGACCTGCTCCGCCTGTCAGCCTCCTGGTTGCCCTCCAGACCTGCACTGCTCATTGGTTTCCTGCCAGTCCCTGGCCTTCCCTGCCCACCTCCTCACCTGCATCTCATTTCTTCATCAGCCACTCTCCACATGTAACGGCCCAGATCCTTAGTTCCTCCGTCAGATCGTCATCATTGTGAAACTTTATATTTCTTCTCCACTAAAATTTTAAAGCAAATATTGTGCTTTAACTCCTCTACATTGATTTGACAACATTAGTTACTTTGCAGCTTCATATTAATAATACAAAATATAAATCAACTATGATGTTCTATTATTGATTACGCTACCCAGCAGTATAACAAGTCATTAAAGTTCCACCTTTAATCAGCTGCAACATTAAAAAGATGAACACATTAATGGATCACTAATTATAATGCAGTGATATAAAATATATTGTTTTCCGATAATGGCCATTCTGCAGAATGAGTACTTTTTGTAAATTAAGTATATTTTAATGCTAATACTTTTGTACTTTTACTTAAGTAAAAAGAATGCATGACTTTTACTTGACACAGAGTATTTCTACACTTTGGTATTACTACTACCTGAGTATTCTACCACCTCTGGTCAAACGTTTATGTTTACCTTTGTTCAGTTCCTGTTTTTAGCTGTATGTCTATTTCTACGCATGTACATTGAGACTAACAAAATACCGGAGTTAAATTCCTTGTATTTGTACACACTTACCTGGCCATTAAAGCGGATTCTAATTATAAACATGAGTTTGACAACTTTAAATATGAGCGATCACAGTGAGCAGGACGGGACCTAAATGTCTTTAACAATTCAAAACGCTCATGTAAATACCACAGCAGCAACACAGACAAATAAACAATACACACATCCCTCTAGTTAGCCGATGACACACTGCGACATAATCTACACAACAATATGTCTATTAACATAATAGATACAAAGAGGTTCTTACCAGAGGTAACAAAGTATTACGCAACGCTAACCGCACCACGCTGTAAGCAATATGGTTTGGATGTGTACACTTGAGATAAAGAGCTCAACTGGTATGAAAAGCCAATGGGTGTGAACACAGTGTAAACAGACAGCTTTCTGCAGTCATCTCAGTGTTAATGTGTCAGTTTGCTGGTTGGATTAGACAAACAACGTCTGGAGGGTCCATGTCGCCTTGACCTTCAGTTTATACGAGTTCAATGCAGGTTTAGCTGACTGTGACCACTTGGGGGCAGCAGGTATACTGTGTAGTCCATTCTGCATCAGAGAACAACACAATGATGACTCTGATGAAGGAGACATTTAGAGATGTTTTGACTCCAAATAGTGTTAACTCCAAGGGAATGTACCTACTGTCACTGACAAACAGCTTCACTCACACCAAGACAATAGCCAGAAAGAAAAGTCCTTGATTGAGTATATTTCAGGTTCATCCCTGCCATTGGAGCAGGACCAATGATAATGTCCCACACTGGAGAACCTTAGCTTCCTGGCACTGCACAGAAACTGAACCAACGAGTGACGCATACCATCTGGCCTTCCATCAATGTGGCTATGATTTTATTTTAATAGCTGGACACGGAGGTTTGGCATTATTGAGTCAGCTGTAGCTCTGGACATGGCCTTGGGCCCTAAATGTGGAGGTTACCAGATTATACCAGACACACTGTGGTACTTCCATTACACTACTGCTGCAGTTAATACATGGGTCGGACAGAGCTTTCCTAAAGTGACTCACATCCAGGCATTGGGGTCTAACTCATCACCGTTCTTAATCTTAAATTAGGTTCTACAAAGCAGCAGAGTAAGGATCAGAAATCTGAGCTAGAACTGGGAAAGGGCCACAGCACATGTATTGGAACATATAGCTATGGATGGGTCACTGAACAGACCTATTATGCGCAGGCCCAGGAGCCCACAAGTGTCAGGGCCCTCCTGGCTTTCACCTACAGAATGTTACTCAAAGAGACACAGACCAACCAGGAAGAGACTCAAAATGACCAAAAATAAACAGAAAACCACACAAAAAGACTACAAAGAGACCAAAACAACCACAAAAAGATGTAAAACAGCTGCAAAGGAACTCACAATGACTATCAACCTGGGAAAAACAACCACAGAGAGTCACTCAAACAACTGCAAAAAGGTTCAAAACCACAGAGATGCAAAACAACTACAAAGTCTGTGTTTTGTTTCTATGTAGGAGAAGGGGGGGGGGGGGGGGGCTTTTGCATGTCTGTGACCAATGTCTCAGATAAACAACTCATTCCAACCAGGCAGGTCCACCTCACACACCCTCCCTGCATGGACTGAGAGGATAAATGTTCATGGTGGCGGGTCACCTCATTTATAAGATGTACAATGAAAAGAACATTTTAATTTTCTCAGCCAGTTTTATTCCGTTACAGAGGACATGCTTTGCTTGCATAACATCCTAACTTGGCTTAAGGCACAGACTCACTTTGTGCCCGTCGCTCGTCCCAGTTTACAAATGACCAACACAAATGCATCACAGTGTCAAGTGTGTCTGTACGGTATGTAAATAACAGCTGAGGCTATGGAACCATTCAAAGACGTCCAAGGCGTCAGATTTCTCAACACTTCTTCCATAAAGAACGATAACAGGATCTGCTTTAACAGTTTATCCTACAAAATAACAAGAACTCAAAATGTTAAAGATTTTTCTTTCTTTGTTTAACAGTGAAATAACAGGTGTTGCAATAATAAGATACATGTTTATGCTATTAACTCTGGAATTACATTTTTATTGAATATTAAATAAGAAATCATGCCTGTGAAATAAATCCTTCAATAAACAAATGAGGCAATAAATATGTAAATATTTTTTATATTTATTTTAATTTTAAATAAGGACATGTTTCAAAAGGACAACTTTTATTTATTTCAGGACTTTTATTTCATAATGCCACATTTTTTTCACAGCTTTTTGAAACTGTCCATCCGTTACATTCAAATGAATGGTTTCAATTAAAAAATATTTATTTATTGAACTTATTTATAAATCTATCTATACACGTATTTATATACTTATTGCATCATTATTTATTTTATAAGCATATTTATTTATTTATGCATTTATTTAATATTGAATGAAACAAACTCCATAATTAACAGTTACAAGCGATATCATTTCATCTCATTCTGTAGGTCTTGGTCTCGAGTCCACACACAAACATGCAGTCTACGAGAGCTGCGGAAGCTTTGCTGCAAGTAAAAAGGGGAAAACATCAAATATCTACATCTACACAGCAGGTGGATCAAGGACGTCACAATCAGGAGGCCTTTAGTCGACATGAATTTGGCAATAGAAAGAAAAAACGGGCAAAATCATACAGGTTTAACATAACGTTGAGAAAATAAAAGTGCATCAAGAGAAATAAATCAATATATTAAAAAGGCACGTTAAGGTAGGACTCAATCCCACGTCTTTACATCTTGGTCACTACTAGTAGTATAATCTCCCAAAAATACATTATCACAGTACCTTTATCTGTAATTAATACACTTATATAACACTCGCATTCATTTTTACCATAAGACAAAATACAGTGATTGTTGACATCCTAACATATATAATACAAAACAGTCGACACTTAAATGCTGAATGTCTAAAATAACAAATATCCATATTGAGACAGTCTAAAGTCAGTATATCAATATATCTCAAAGGTGCTATGAAAAAACGTGTGTTGGCAAAACAGCAACAATAAAGTTAAAGGTATAGTTCCAATTATTTATGTATTATTATTATTTACTTTATAAATGGCACGAAAGCTTTGCAAAATCTCAACAAAATCTAATTTATCCATCTAAACTTTTATTATATATAAGTTTAAGTGTCCGCTATATGTTGAATATTTTCACCACTTTACCTTGCCGTCAGAAAATCCTTTACAACGGGGAACTGAAGCCGTTATTACGCTCTCTTCAGAGCCACCAGACTCCACTGACAAAAACACTTATTTTACCTGGAAAAACACGAGATGTTTTGTTGCTGGTTGTGTTATTGTGTGACTCCGAACTAACCCTTTAGAAACTAAAGTCACACAACACAAACAAACTAATTGATCGAGTCAGTGGCAGACCAGCAACTAAACAACTTGTGTTTTGTGAAGTAAAATAACTGTTTTTGTCAATGGAGTCTGGTGGCTCTGAAGAGAGCGTAGATAACGGCTTCAGTTCCCCGTCGTAAAGGCTGCCTGACATCAAGGTAAACTGCTGAGAATATTCTTAGATTTAGTGTACACTGATTTTTAGGAGGCTAAAATACATGTTGCCCCCGTCCACAGCGGTACATTACTTTGCTCACGGGAACCAACTTCAAACAATCCAAACGTACCCTTTAAAATCTCAGACTGACAATAAAAGTCAAACACACGTTTTTAAAGATTTCAAATCTGCAAGTATAAACACATGAAACCTTTCCAAGGGCTAAATGTGACATAGAATGTGCAATCAATTGTCTCTCAAGGCACACACACACACACACACACACACACACACACACACACACACACACACACACACACACACACACACACAGTAGGCAGTGATATGCAAGTTTTGATTATTATTATTATTCATTATAGAAAAAGCTTCAGCAACTTTGCAGATGCATTAAAAATGCTGATACTGTGAATTTCTCAACAAATTCTAATACAACTCAGTACTGAAATACTAACTCCTAATATCATTATGTATCCCTCTTGTAATCTGGCACTTACAGTTATGGAGTCTATGGCCTATTTACATAATACAAGCCAGCAGCATATACAGTTTAATTAGTTCCCTTTCTATCAATGTGCTATGCCATTCCTCCGACAGCCCATTATCCCGAAAACAAACGGCCATTGTTCCAAAGGCCCATTGCTTCGGAAATACACTCTCTCCGCAACAACCACAACACATGGCTAATTACTATGCAGAATGATGTCATCAGAATGTCCTGATTTCCCTATATTTCTTTTCTACTGTGGTGCAGGTGTGACCCGCCCTACTCTGCCTCTGATTGGCTTAATTCTAATATTCTTGCTCTAACCCTAGCCAATCTAACTTCTCATGCCTAAACTTCACCAACCCAACCAACAAAGAAAACAAGTACTAACCAATCAGAGGCAGATTAGGGCGGGTCATACCTTCACCATCAAAGGAAAACAAATTGATCCAATGGGGACATTTTTCTGACAATAGGAGATACGGAAAATGGGCCATCGAAACAATGGGCAGTCCTCTCTATGAAAGCATGGGTCTGGGAGGAAAGGCACATAAATGCTTTTGCATATAGTTTCTACAATATCCAATATATCATTTGGACTTGGCTTTGAGATCCAGCACTTGTTTAACTTTCCTCAGCATGAAGGCAACAATTAGCGCGCATGAAACTAAATTGACCACGTACAGTCCCACAAAGAGTGCAGCCTCATCGCTCCTATGTAGACGTGAATACAGCTCCCTACGGCCCACGTAGTCGAGGTGGGAGGCATGGATCTGACACAGAGTGCAGCAGGATAGAAAAACATGGAATATCTGATGACTCTGTCCCACAAAATCACACCGCCCAGGGAGGCAACGCTCTAGCAGAGGGCAGGTGAAGAAGAAGGTGCAGCTGAGAAAGAAAGCAACCTGGCAAAAGTGAAAGATAGCAGCTGGGTCATTGCTGGCTGTAGACCATAATATGAGTCTTTTAGCCACAGGACTGCTGTCCCACATATAGGCAAGTGCTGAGGGCACCACCTGGAACACCTTTCGCACCCACGTCGGTAGGCTGTGGTTGCAGTATTTGCCGTAGCAGCATCCCAGGCATGATAGAGAACTGAGTATGGTTGCAGCTGGCATGAAGATCCCATGCACGTGTCTGTGCAAGCCTTCATCCACAGCATAGTAAAAGTGAACTATAGCACTGCCGTACTGATACTGTGCTACCCCAACATAGTCCAGAAAGAAGAAGCTATAATGACACAGCTCAGACTTCCCACCCAGTAGGTGAGCTGCTACACTAAAAGCTGAGTAGATCAAAGAGGACAGGATGAGGATCAACAGGGGCCACGAATGAGGATCACTAACAAAGTCCACAGTCTCAGCCAGTTGCCCAAACTTAATCAGAATAACTGCAAACGCCAGCAGGTGCGTCCAGATGTTGACTGTCTCGTTGTGGCGCTGGAATAAAGACAGGATGTAGTATCGCCAGTTTTGGTTGATTGGTCGGTATCCAGTGCAGACGTATCGCTCCCTAAAGTAGTAGGGAACCTCGGTGTCCTTTACGGTGCCGGGCATGGAGGGTGCAGCCTCAGTCAGCATCCGGGGAACCTCCCTGATCTGCTGCAGGCTGATGAACCCTCGGCCAATTCTATCCATCACTATGGTCGCCATAACTGTCAGTAGCTGAGTTATGCACACTGGGTTCCTACGGAGAAGATTTTAGAAGAGTTAACATCCACAAAAATGTAACAGATCTTTCTGTTAGTTATATTTCAACCCTGTTTCCTTACAACTAAACTACATTCTCAATTAAGTTTTGAGGTCAACGTTTTAAACACTTGGTTATCGTTGTCAGTTGAAACAGAACAAGACACAACTACTTAGTTAGGTTTAGAAAACAGATCATGGTTAGGCTTAAAGGTCCAATGTGTAAGATATGCCATATTTTAACTTCACACATTAAAACAATGTGAAGAGGGAACAGTGTTGACGTTATCAAAGACGTCTATATGTTGTGTTGCAGAGATATCTACTGAAGTTAGC
Source organism: Cottoperca gobio (assembly GCF_900634415.1). NCBI lineage: Eukaryota > Metazoa > Chordata > Actinopteri > Perciformes > Bovichtidae > Cottoperca > Cottoperca gobio. Next base: position 20,258,700 of record NC_041365.1, read on the forward strand.
ATGCTAACAGACTAGCGCCGCTCCCTCCAGTCTTGTAATACCACTTGTTCCTCTAGAGGTGATAGTGAGTCACTGTAGCTCCAGTCTGCCTCAGTACAGAGGGAGGAGAAGTACAGCTGCCTGACTCAGGCAGACTCCGGGCTTATCAACATTACATCCATGATCTCTGCACGTTTAGATAGTTTGTTTTGATTAAATCCAAAGTGGCAGAAACGAGAGAACGTCTAGTACCCCTGCCTCTTCCTCACCGTTCTCGGGAGGCTGCTCCGCCGGGAGTAGAGTGTGTGAGATGGACAGATCCTCCGTTAGCAGTGAGCAAATAGCCGACTCCCAACTTTCTGTTGCTGCTGTTACACAGGTTAGACCCAGCGCTCCATCAGCCCGCTGTGACTCCCGGTGCTGGGATATTCGCCGGCCATATCCGAGCCGCCGGAGCTCCTACCGGGAAGCAGTCCCGTGTCCGCGCGGAGGACGAAACAAAAACACGAGTCGTTCCCTCGTCTCTGACCCAAGCCAACATACAAACTATCAAAATGTTACACGGACCGTACAGCCCCCAGTGCCACAGTAAACACAGATATCTAAGCTCCATGTGAAGATAAGATTGCAGAGTTATTTAGACCGGCTCTCAGAGTTTCAGCAGTCTGATGAACAGGTCAACATAATATAGTTGTTTCTGAATAACTAATGGTTTTGATGATTGATGATGATTTAGATTGTATGGACCCAGAAGTAGAAGTGAAATACTTCCCCCTAGTTCTTTGGAGCAGGTGGCTCAGAACTACACATGGAACCTTTAAAATAAGTTGGAAATGGGTTGCCAAATATAATCGGGCGGCCATTAATATACCTTGGTGGCCCACCTAAGAAAAACCGCCCCAGCATTGGGATGCCCCACTCGCTGTAGTCACAGGCAATGGCTAAAACTGTCAATTGTGTTTTTGTATTTGAATTACTGAAAAAATGTTGACACAGTTGGACTTGTGTTAACGTTTTGTGTTGCCAGATCTCGTGAGAGTTTGTTGCGGAGACAGACAGATCAGACAAATCTTGAAAAAAAGTTAATATTCTCCCGATTTGTCCGCCTGAAAAATGCCATTTTAGTGCCATTTAGTGAGCTTGGTTTTGCACCAACAACCATGCCATCGCCTTTCTTCCACATCCTGATGATTGGTTTGAACTTCAGCAGATCATCTTGACCATGTCTACATGCCCAATGCATTGAGTTGCTGCCATGTGATTGGCTGATTAGATATTTGCATTAACAGCAGTGTGTACCTAATAAAGTGGCAGGGAGTGCAAGTAATAGTGGTGAGGCTGGTTAGAAAGTTAAACGATTTTAACTTGACAGCAAGATAAATCCCACCCCTGGCGAGGTGGTAGAAGTACTTAAGTAAAAATAGTAAACATAGTAATACCAGTGTAAAAAGTACAAAGTATCAGCATCAAAATGCACTTAAAGTACCAAAAGTAAAAGTCCTCCTTCTGCACAATTATCCTTTTCAGAATAATATTTATTATATTATTGGGTTGTAATTACTGATGCATTAATGTGTTCATCACAAGGAGCTTTTTATCCTTGTTCACCTGTACTGCTTGGTTGCTTATGGATTTCTCCAAGAGATCAATCAATCTCATCTTAACCTGTAATAATACATAATAATTATGATATGTTGTATTAATAATCTGAATCTTCAAAGTAACTAAAGTTGTCAAGTACATGCAGTGCAGTAATGTAGTAAAGTATAAGAAATGGAAATATTCAAGTAAAGTACAAATACCTCAAAACTCAGTGCAGTATCCTACTTAAGTACTTAGTTACTGTGCAACACTGGTCGAGTAGAGCCATCAAACTTCATCTGGGTTCACTGAACCGAGTCCGATCGATTTACCCGTCAGTCGCGTGCATGCTAATGTGAAGGTCTAAACCAGGCAGTAAATAAAAGTTCTGCAACAAATGCGAAACTAATTAAAACTTGTATGCATCATATTTTCTGACTATTTACTCACTTTGTAGAGATTAGTTTCCTTCAGTGTGCGCAGATGAAACGACCTCTTCCTCCTCCCGCGCCCGCCGAGGCAAAGAAATATTAAACAGATCCAATCTTGTTCTGAAGTGAAGAGAAACCAGCCCCAAGCTGCTTCACGTCCTTTAAACACAGCCGGAAGTGGAGCGATGCTGTTACAAAAATAAAAGCGTAAATGTAAGAACAATAAATAAATGATAAAACTCTAACTAGGAGTCATAAGTGCTGAGAATATACTTTATGTAATATATTGTTATAGTGCAAGTTAACAGCAATGAAATAGTAGTTATAGATATAAATAATAATAAGATGTACAATGTGACCGTGCAACATGTGAAATCGCATTAAATGCAATATTCTTTATTAATGCATGTATATATTTTTTTACTGCTTCTTATATTATGCTTGTCTTTTTTTATTTTATTTTTAATATTTAGCCTCCTAGTAGAAGAATTTCACACGATTGTACTTGTTTAACCGGAGTGACAATGAACATCATGAAATCTTGGATAAACACTTGCAAATTGGAATTGGTGAGATATACAAAATACAATTTGAGTTTAAAAAACATAAAATAAAACGTTGAAATCCTTAATCGTCAAACTACATATATCTTTGCTTTAGCAGGAATACAGATAATGTGTGTAGGCACGAGTGTGACATGAAGCTTATTATCAAACATATATTTAATCTGTATTTATTCGAGGTTATTTACCAAACAGTAGACTAGTTGGTCATGAGTCATTGCTCAGGACTGAAATGTATTGCTAAACTTTGGTGCAAAAACTTAGAATTATTAAACGTCAATAAGTGTTTTATTTTGGAAAATTGATACCGGAAAACCTGCTGTAATTTGCTCGAACGGGTGGATCATTCAGGAAGAAGGTGCTTTTCTGAAAAGAAAATATGTGAAAGAAAACCCCAGACGTGAGGTGCATTAAATCTGTCAAATGTGTATAAATAATATATGTTCATGCTTCAGTGAAGAAAGTTGTTTTGTGGTGTGTTCACGGACAAATTGATATTATAGTTACTTTAGAGGACATTACAAAAAAAGGTCTTCCAATCTCAGATATGAGCCAATCTCTCCGTGGGTGCAAACTCGAAAAAGTAGTCCTACATTGCATTAAAATCGGACCATTTGTAGTATTCAGAGTCAGGCAGAGAAAGGTTTTCTGGCTGTGTGGGTGTGAACTCCCCTGCCACATTCTTTGTCAGTGAATCTGCTCAGGGGTGTGTTTACACAGACCTGTCAAACAGGCTGCATCAGAGGCTACAGGCAGATCTGACCATAACTATCAAACACTTTAGATATAAACTTTGCATATTCATCCAGGTGTGTGGAAGATAAACCCAGAAGGCATGAGGGGATAAATTAAAACCTTTTAGGAAAATATTTTGTCATAGGTAAATTGTGGAGGCACTAAAACCATTCTTTTAATAATGGTTAAGGTAAAATGTGGATAGAATAACTAACTCTACACAAGTAAATGTGGTCTTTAACAGACACAATTAAAGGTCTACATGGAAATAAGGGATATTACAGGAACAATTTTATTAAAAAGGTTTAACATTTTGGGAATACGCTCTTATATGTGTCCTGTAAATACAGTACAAAGACTGGAAACAGAAGGAAACATGCTAGCCTAGCTCTGTCCAAAGGTACCAAGAAATAGTCTGGCACATTACAACTTATAGCTTTTACACTTCAGTTTTTGTTTGAATTTTGAGGTGCTTCGAAAACATAGCTGTTTCCAGCTGTTTCCAGCTGTTTCCTAGTTTTTCTGTTGCTCCAAACTGACTCGCTCCTGGCTGGGTTTAGCTTCTTATTTATCTAACAATAAATATAAAGCTCTTAGATATGATAGTGGTATCAGTCTTCGCTGTGTATAGATTACTGAACTTGTCTACGTGGCACAGGACCAGGCACCCAAAGTGCTCTTTGAAGGCTCACCTGCAAAATGGCACTCAAAAAGACAAGTACCAACTTAGCAGAGACTTATAAATGACCATAAAGAAACATAAAACAGCTACAAAGAGACACAAAAAGAGAACAAAGAGCCTGAAACAACTACAAGGTGACACAAAGTGACAAAATGACTACAAAGTGACACAAAGACACACAAAACAATTACAAAGACACACAAAACAACTACAAAGACACATAAAACAACTACAAAGACACACAATGCAACTACAAAGAGCCACAAAACAACTACAAAGACACACAATATAACTACAAAGACACAAAACAACTACAAAGAGACACAAAAAAACTACAAAGTGACACAAAATAACTACAAAGACACACACCTACAAAGATACACAAAACAATTACAAGGATACACAAAACAACTACAAAGATACACGAAACAACTACAAAGACACACAATACAACTACAAAGAGACACAATAAAACTACAAATATACACAAAACAACTACAAAGTGACACAAAATAACTACAAAGATACACAAAACAACTACAAAGACACACACCTACAAAGATCCACAAAACAATTACAAGGATACACAAAACAACTAAAATGTGACACAAAACAACTACAAAGACACACTACTACAAAGACACACAATACAACTACAAAGAGACACAAAACAACTATATAGAGCCACAAAACAACTACAAAGACACACAATACAACTACAAAGATACACAAAACAACCACAAAGACACACAATACAACTACAAAGAGACACACAACAACTACAAAGTGACACAAAACAACTACAAAGACACACAATACACCTACAAAGAGACACAAAACAACTACAAATAGCCACAAAACAACTACAAAGACACACAATACAACTACAAAGTGACACAAAATAACTACAAAGATACACAAAACAACTACAAAGACACACACCTACAAAGATACACAAAACAATTACAAGGATACACAAAACAACTACAAAGGTACACAAAACAACTACAAAGACACACAATACAACTACAAAGAGACACACAACAGCAATGTGACACAAAACAACTACAAAGACATACAACTACAAAGACACACAATACAACTACAAAGAGACACAAAACGACTACAAAGACACACAATACAACTACAAATAGACACAAAACAACTACAAAGACACACAAAACAACTACAAAGATACACAAAACAACTACAAAGACACACAATACAACTACAAAGAGACACACAACAACTACAAAGTGACACAAAACAACTACAAAGACACACAACTACAAAGTAACACAAGACAACTACAAAGAGACACAAGACAACTACGAAATGACACAAAACAACTACAAATACACACAAAACAACCACAAAGTGACACAAAACAACTACAAAGACACTAAGCAACTGTAAAGTCTGTATTTTGCTCCTGTGACAGGTGGTGGGGCCTTTTGCATGTCCGTGGGGCCCATTGTCTAGAATCCCCTCTTGGTCTTCTCATCTATCTCTTGGCAAGAAAGCGAGTTTGCTTATTTCCCAAAATGTGCTTTGAGTGTTGCTTTGAGTAATGTGCGCACTGTTTAAAGGGTGATTACATTTTTTTTTTTTTTTATCTCTAGTGTGCCAACACATTTGGAGTATGACCCCTTGTAGCAGTCTCCAACAGTACACATGTGGACATTTACTGTGTCTGAGCTTTGTTTTGACTTGACTTTGGGAGGGGACTCCTTGACACAATACATTTTTACAAGGCGAGAACATCTTGTCCTGTCCTTCTTAAACAGACGTTTGAGGGTTAAGACTTTGCTTTAGGGTTAAGGTTAGAATAGGCATTTAGAAGTTTACGGTTACATTAGAGGATGCATTACATGTAGTTTGTGTAAGAGAAACAGATTGACGTCAGTTGTTTGCATATTTGTGAGCGTGTGTATACTTAAGGATGACAAGAAGAGGAGGGGGAAAGCTACACAGATGTGAAAAAGATCTTCCCACTCTGACTTCACTGAAATAACATCAGGAACATCCAGTTTCCTCTGCAGACTGAGAACTGGGATTACACATATAGTTGTTTTTCCAGCTGCTAAGAAAGAGTTTGCAGTAATCAACAGTTCTCTCATGTCCTTACGGGGTTAAAAGCATTTACCTACAGTAGATGACAGTCTGCACGCCCCCAGTTTGGAGAAACAGACAGGAGATGCATTTTACACACTTAAAAAAAAGGCCCAACTATAAAATAATCAATATCAGTTTAAGTGTACGCTATATTAAGAATACTTTCACCACTTTACCTTGCTGTCATACAGCTTTGGGGAACTGAAGCAGTTAGCTCTGCTCTGTTTCAAGCCACCAGACTCCATTGACAAAAAGAGTAAATTTATCTTTGCAGAACACAGGAGTTGCTGGTCTACTGCTGCCTCGATCATTTAGTTTGTTTGTGTTTATTGTGTGACTTTGGTGTTTTAAAGGGTTCATTTGGATTCACCAGTCACACAATAACACAAACTAACTAACTGATCGAGGCAGCGACAGACCAGCAACTCCTGTGTTCTACGAGGGAAAATTACTGTTTTTATCAATGGACTCTGGTGGCTCCCCATCCACAGCAGTACATTGCTTTTCTTAGAACGCCATCTACTATAGGTAAAACACGACAATAGATACTTCATGAAACCCTGTTTCAAACAATAACTATCCCTTTAAATGTAGGCATCTTGAGCAGTAAAACGGAGCGTTTACTCTCTGATCTCCTAGAAAATATTCAATTTCTGTAATTGTGTCTATGTCCCCCATTCAGCAGAATGTATTCTTGCTCAGTACAGCATGTCTCTGAAACATCACTATTCACTATCACTATCACATTCTCTTCAAAGTTTTAAATATAAACATCTGGCTTCTGAGAAACACACATAGATCTGAGCGTAAGGTTTTCACACGTCACTCCCACTCGCTGCAAATTTATCGCTCTTACAAATATTTACACACTTCCTGTTGCGAACCACACTCTTGCTCTTTCCTCTCATATATCTTTTACTGTATTTATCTGATATTCTATTTGACTCGTCAACTTTCTACCATGTTGCATTTTAATCTGTTAGATATTCATTTGTACAGGATGTATCAGGATGTCGTGTGTCATTTACACCAATTTGTTTTAAATAAAATCATACGTATTTTATTAAATTGTACACATGATGGATTAGAAACTGAGTTTGCAAAGCAAGAAACTGCCTCAGGGCTAAATACCTCCAGGGGCCTTAAAGCCAGTGTTGTTGTGTTTAAATGTGTTTTGGTTGTATGATTAATTCCAAAAACATTCAGGAAATTGCACTAAACTGAAATGCAATATTTGATAAGGCATGCTTTGCATTATCAGCTCATCTTGTTGTACTTCCACGTAGAAGGTCCGTGTGTTGAAATCTCGTTTTAACAACTGTGTTGGTTTTATTATCATCACAAGGTTCATATGAATAAGATAAGATCTTTATTCATCTCACTAAAAAAAATTGAAATATGAGATTAAATACAAAACCGCAAAAACATGTTGTTTTCAGATGATCACAAACTAAAGGACACTTAGACAACTAGTGTCAGGTGTGGTGGTTTTGTCTCTGGGTGTATAATGACACCCGTGGGGGGGGGCGAGGCCCCTCTGACAGGTGCTTTGTTGTCACTTCACCTGTAAAACCTTCTCAGATGTCTTTAACTTGTTCGACCTGTTTTACAATAAGGTGACTCTTGTGAACTCGATGCAGACAACATCATTATTTATGCCAACATTATTATTTTGAGATTTTTGGGCTGTTTTGCTTCCATAACATGTTTTCAGATTAGTGGAGATAAAATAAAAATCCTCATCCAGAGTGTGTGTGTGTGTGTGTGTGTGTGTGCGTGTGTGTGTGTGTGTGTGTGTGTGTGTGTGTGTGTGTGTGTGTGTGTGTGTGTAGATTTAAACTCTCCACAGCTACTTTACATAACGCCTCATGTACATATTAAACACTTGTAATATAAACTTGTGTTGATGTGAGTCATGAAGTGGGGAAGCTTCATGATATCTGTTAGTTACATGTTTGACCCTGTTCACCTGTAGAGTGTACAACATGTATGACTCTGTTCACCTGTAGTGTGTACAACATGTATGACTCTGTTCACCTGTAGTGTGTACAACATGTATGACTCTGTTCACCTGTAGTGTGTACAACATGTATGACTCTGTTCACCTGTAGTGTGTACAACATGTATGACCCTGTTCACCTGTAGTGTGTACAACATGTATGACTCTGTTCACCTGTAGTGTGTACAACATGTATGACTCTGTTCACCTGTAGTGTGTACAACATGTATGACTCTGTTCACCTGTAGTGTGTACAACATGTATGACCCTGTTCACCTGTAGTGTGTACAACATGTATGACTCTGTTCACCTGTAGTGTGTACAACATGTATGACTCTGTTCACCTGTAGTGTGTACAACATGTATGACCCTGTTCACCTGTAGTGTGTACATGTATGACTCTGTTCACCTGTAGTGTGTACAACATGTATGACCCTGTTCACCTGTAGTGTGTACAACATGTATGACTCTGTTCACCTGTAGTGTGTACAACATGTATGACTCTGTTCACCTGTAGTGTGTACAACATGTATGACTCTGTTCACCTGTAGTGTGTACAACATGTATGACCCTGTTCACCTGTAGTGTGTACAACATGTATGACTCTGTTCACCTGTAGTGTGTACAACATGTATGACCCTGTTCACCTGTAGTGTGTACAACATGTTTGACCCTGTTCACCTGTAGTGTGTACAACATGTTTGACCCTGTTCACCTGTAGTGTGTACAACATGTATGACTCTGTTCACCTGTAGTGTGTACAACATGTATGACTCTGTTCACCTGTAGTGTGTACAACATGTATGACTCTGTTCACCTGTAGTGTGTACAACATGTATGACCCTGTTCACCTGTAGTGTGTACAACATGTATGACTCTGTTCACCTGTAGTGTGTACAACATGTATGACTCTGTTCACCTGTAGTGTGTACAACATGTATGAATGTTACAATACATATCTTTAAAGGAGCTTTTCTCTAAAGGAGCTTTTTCTCACACTCTTCAGCAGAAATCTCCACTTCAGTAGCACTTACATACACCAAACTTTCCACTTTCATTCCTTTCTATATTCTGAAGCTTTGTGCAGAGGGCTTTGTTCACATGTCACTCACAGCCTGAGTTATAGAACTTTTCATTCTTGAAAACATGGCGAAAATTCTTTATTTTTATTTTTATTTACTTAATTCAAAGAGAGATCCAGAATCCCCTCAGTACAAACCTTTGACTCTAATATTTTAACAAAATAAAACAGGATTGTTTAACCTGGCTTTATGCTATGTTCAGATTTCTGTTCTGGAATTTATGCAAAAAAGATAATGCTTCATTTGAATATTTAAATTTCAGAAAACTTGTAATACAAAAAATAATTATCTTAATGTAATTAATCAACTGGGGGAAAATAAATAGGGATATCTATTCAATGATATTTTTACCGTATTCACCTATAGAGCACTAATGTAGCGTGTCCAGTAGTTCTGCAGCACATGCACAGAGGGGCAGTGTTTCCTTTTGTAACCATGTTGCTCACAGCAGTCTCTGTCTCTGTGGAAACTTTCACACTAAAATGTTTCCTACTTCATTTACCGTGATGCAGTTTGTCTCAAAGATATCACACATCCCAACATTATTTTAGAAAAAGCATTTAAATTCACCAAAGCTGAGACATGTTGCAGGGTTCACCAGGGCCGGGTTAACCTGCTCGATGGCCTTGGGGCAAACAATTAAATGTGGGCCCCCACAACAACCACATGCATCGTGGGTGTTTCTGTTCTGTGATGACTGTATGTCATTAGTTTATGAGCCCCTCTTCAGTACAGGGCCTCGATATAATGTTGTGTTATATGCATAATATGCAGGTTTTTTACCCCTAAAGATTTCAGTTTATGTTTCGATGTTGTGCTTCAAATTCACAAGGAAATTTTCAATTAATTAAACGTCGGGACAGTTTTGGGTTGTGACCTCCCTCCTCAGAGATGCAGGTGTTAATATATGCATTTGAAGCTACTGTTGAACAGAAAATCAATATCGCAATTTCAACACATTACAAAGAGTCGATAGATTGATTAATTATGCAGGTTGTATTTGTGTGTGCTTTTTTTTTTTTTTACATTTCACAACGTTTTATTAGCTTTTAATGAAAAGCGCTTCGCCTCTGAAGAGCTGTGACTTGGTTTTATGTTGGAAAGTAGCTTTAAAATGGCCGATTGGAGACTTGTTTGTCTCTTTAATTAGAGATTTTCACTAAAAATCGCAACTTTTTTTACCTTCTTTGCTCTTTTACACAACCTTTCTGATCAATTCAAATTCTGAAATGTGTTTCTAAAAGTGTTGAATTACACCCATCCTTTTATTTCTTCGCTGGGTAATAAAAGTCCCGGGAGTTGAACTGTAAACTATCGGACTCTTGACATTTTACTTTTTTAAACCTTTGACTGAAAAGAATAAAGTGTCACCGAGTTTCGCTCCTTAAAGCGACACATCTTCTAATCTAATTGGGTTGGATGGCTCCGGCTGATATTGAGTTGGCATTTTGCCGCAGAATTCCCTCAGCTCCCCGATGATGAGCCCAGTGTGCCTTCGTTTATCAACGTCCGCCTGCTTTTGCTGAGTAGTTTGTTTTTGCCCTTCGCAGACTATATCAGCTGTCACATCTAATGGGACCCAGTATGGAGTACGCAGAGCCCCAGCAGATCCCCAGCAGATCCCATGGGCTCCTCTTTGTTTCCATTGCAACCATTGCCATAGATAACTCCTTCGATAGCTGCCTCCACCTCCTCCACGCTGGAGAGCTCTCTTTGTACTGGCGTGAAATCAAATAGTGGCTTTGTGCAATAAACCGGACAGAAGTCCCATTAAAAGCTTGTGGTGGGATTGAATTTGGATGATAACAATGAACCTGTGCAATACTGTTTAAAGTCATTGTTGATTAATATCAGTGTTTGATATTGTTCCCCAAAGTTGCTTAGTGAACAGAGCACCACACCGACACATTCTGCTGTGCCCAAACAAATACCGTAAGTGTTTCTGTCTCAAAATGAAAAGTTGCTGAAAGTCTAATTGTTTGTGCTGGGAGGTTAAAGTAAAGACATTTACCTCTGAGCCTTTTAAACACAGTAGGATTGTTTTAATTACCTCCGGCAACGACTGCACTGTGTGTTTTTCGTTTCGGTTAGTTTGTCTGTCTGTCAGCAGGATTACCAACAAACTACTCCCCCGATTATCATGAAATTTGGTGGAAGGGTGAATCATGGGCCAAGGAAGAACCCACACAATTTTGGACTGGATCCGAATCACAGAGCCGATACACGATTGGTTTTTACTTTCATTACCAGTGCGAGATAGGACATAGCCTTGGCGAAATGTATTGGTATATTTAGCCCAGTTGGTATATTAAGTATTATTTTAGGGTTATTACTGTATTACTGATCATATCAGCATTCTCTAATGCATAGGATTGTTTCCGGCCTCCTCAGGGTTAAGATACCTGTCAAACAAACTTAACTCTTTCAGCCTCATTTCATGCGTTCCACCCACCGTTTAAGTGAGACTTAAAAGCAAAATGAGCTATAATGCTTTGCTGTAACTAACCTTTGTGTGTCGTTATCTGGACATCATGTGTCCCGCTCTCCTGGAGTGATGGAAAAGGCCGTTTTCTCCCTATAAGCGACGGGGGTTTCAAAAAATGTGGCTCTTAACCCCTTAATAATAACAATTTTAATTCTAGCAACATTGTTTTAAATACTGGTTGGGGTTCCTACGTCTCGTCACCCATCGTTTTTATCCATATGCACAAACGAAATCACCTGCAATAGAAATGGACAGTCGCTTTTTAAATATGCTAATGACATGGCCATGGTATTGGTATACAAAAACAATTTTATTCCCACTGCAATATCCAATGGATTGTAACTACTTTTTAATGCACACCAGCTCTTATTTAGGTGTCCTACATCCCAGGTTGGGAACCACTGGCCTCTTCAATGCAAATCATTTACATTCTAGGTGTTCCCCTTTGACACCTATGAAGTCTTGATTTCTTGATTAGTCAAGCGTTTGGTCTCTAAACTGTCAGAACCCAAAGTAACATCTTCATTGTCGTTCTGTCCGATCAACAGTGTAAAGCCAAAACATATTCAATTTACAATTATATAAAACTGACAATCCTCACATTGAAGAAGCTGGAACCAGACATGTGTGTTTCTGACTGGAAAATTATATAATAATACATCATATAGCCTATAATCATGATGCATATTTATGTTACTTATGCCCAAAAACCCAAGTGTTCACTCATTTGTTTGATTACCGTTATGTGGTAGACTTTCCTAAGTGACACCTTCAGAATTCTCATTTAAAAACAGCCATCACTTTAAACATTTAAATGTTTTTGAGTATCATATTACCCTGTAAAAAAGCTTAGTTCTTTGGACGAAGGTATTTAAAATGAATTGAACTGCTTTAAATATGAAATATATTTGCTCTACTTGTTGAGGCTTAAACAAAAGAACTGGCTTGTTTGACCAAAGTTTTGCTTGACTGATTTATTCCTCCTGGTGGCTCGATGGATCCCGGAAGTCGCTTCTGCTGCCAAGAGAGAGACAGAACATCAAGCCAGAAAAAATAAGAGAAAGAGCTCTCAACTGTACCTTTCAAAGTAAAACCTACATTGACCTTCCATATATTATATTGATAATTCAAACTCAAAAACTTTATTGTCATATGTACACCAGCTACGGCGTAGTGGTTGGCAATGAAAATCATAGATCCTAGGCTCCTCCAAAAATAGAACATGACAGGATACCTAAAACATAATTAATTTTTTTAAATAAAATAAAAATAGTGCAAGAATAACATAATTAAATGAGAATATAAATGCTAAATATATAAACATACATAATAGAATCAAAATAAATGATTGTAATGTAAATAAATAATAATATAATATATAATAATGATGTCCCGTATCACTCTACTTAGCCTTTTTTGATCAGAAAGGCCACATATTGACTTTTATTTTGAAACAAAAATAAAAGCATTTCCGGTTCTAGTTCCGTATATTTGGGTGACTTTTCGGCAGCTGTAAGTGGGATAAATGAAGTTCATTTTCCACAGCTGGTGATGGCGGATGTTGTTGATAAAGACACCATGAAGAATTACCACATAGCTTCTGAGAGAATTAACCCAGAGGCCAGTCGCTATCCTTACTGTGTTGTGTGGACACCTATCCCCGTGTTGTCGTGAGTTATCGCCGTCCACAGTGCGTGCAAAGTCGGCTTCTGAACAAACGAACCTCGGGATGAAGTGACAGCGTTTTTAGCTTAGCTAGCTAGCATACGTACAATACCATCCTGTTGCTGGGTTCCTTTAGGAAATGTGTTATTTTAGTTTGGCCTCGCGGTTATTAAGTGTCAGAGTCACGGATATGAATTATAAATGTTTAAATGTTAGGACTATAATTCAAGATGTATTTCGGCGTAGATACAGTTACATACATTAGTAACCTTATCACCAAGTTGACCAAAATGTGGAACAAAATTAAAACTTAAAAGTGCAAATTGACTTTGTTGTTCTAGTGAGACCGACATAGCATCAGTCAAAGTCACATTTTCATTCTGTTTTAAAACACTTATCGAAATGATAGTGTTTGTTTTTGGTGATATTCCTAGGACAATGATTATCTAAAATGTGTGAATGTGTAATTTATGTATGTTTAACAAAAATAATGTACAACAAAATATTGTTGTAATATTGTCTAATTTTGCTCCATAATAAAGCAAAAAAACATTAAGTTCATTGGTGCTGGGCAAATAGATGAAATTTCTTTATATATATGTGTGTGTGTAATTTTTATTTATTTATATATATAATTTTTATAATATATATATATAATTTTTATAATGTATAATTTTTATAATATATATATATATACACATATTATTTATATATATATATATATATATATATATATATTATATAATATATAACATATTATATGATTGTTATATATGTATATTATAAAATGTTATATATATATATATACAAATGTTATATATATATATATATATATATATATATATATATATATGATATAAATTATATATACATATTATATGAATGTTATATATATATATATATATATATATATATATATATAAATAACATTCATATAATATGTATATATAATTTATATCATATATATATATATATATATATATATATATATATATATAAATTAAATTATTATATTATAAATTATATATACATATTATATGAATGTTTTATATATATATATATATATATATATATATATATATATATATATATATATATGAAATAAATTATATATACACATATATGAAGAAATTATATATACACATATATTATATTTATATATATTATATTAAATGTCCACATTCTTTACTGTAACGTCTCTATGTTTGTAGATATTTGTATTCTAAAAGGGAGCAACTATAACATAACCCAATTTACCCATTTCATTTGGGTTGTTATACTTCCTTTGCATGTTTGTTTTTTGTTCAGATGGCTATTTCCAATCATTGGCCACATGGGAATCTGCACTTCCAACGGTGTCATCCGGGACTTTGCTGGACCTTACTTTGTCTCAGTGAGTAATGACTGTGGTGCTGCAGAATATTATGGCCTGTATGGGACAGGAAGTACATCATGGCTCTACATTACCACAATGTATGTCAGCTAAGACGATGAGTGGAAGTAGACTCACTAAAGTCACTGAACCCCCTCCAGCTGAATGATCCTCTTCTCCTCAACGCTCGATTCTTTTGCCAGAATATGGTTAAATAAACAGTTTTCTGTCTGTCGCTTCCCACTAACGTAACTAAAGGTAGGTCTAAATCTCACTGTGTGACGATAACAACAGGGTTCAAATCCTCCATTTCCATCTAATCAACGAGCTTGTTTGCTCTGCACAGAACTCTCTGGAGAGTTTTAATCTTTATATCTTCTGCTCACAACGTTCACCAGGTGAACGGTAGAAAAACTGCGTTCATGATACAAAGTCACCAACCAGGGAGTTGCACTTGCATGTGTTTTGATTTGGCTGCTTCCTGGATGATGTCATGCTTGCGTTGTTCTGCAGAAGTCCCCTCTGCGTCATCCACGAGGAGGCTTCATCTTTTCCACGCAGGTTCTTTGAGCCATGTGAGGCACATGTCCCAAATGTGTAATGCTAAACCATCTAACTGTATATGGTGCAATATTTTTATTTACTTATCTCATTCCCCAGATCTCATCCTTTTCTCTTTACATATATATATTTTATCTTATTCTTGTCATATTTATCTTTCTATCTGGTGCTTTTATTGCTGAGATGACGCATCTTGTTCATCACATCCTTAGAAACGGTTTGTTTTGAGTTAGAAAGTCTTTCAAAGGGCTGATTTTAAACTTTTAATGCACAGGTTTGAACCTAACGATGTACACAAATGATCACTTCTGATCTGAAATAGTAAATAACACGAAGCATTGTCTTGTTTTTTTGCAGGAAGACAACATGGCTTTTGGAAGACCGACAAAGTAAGTAGATGCAGATATTTGTATATATATAAGATATATATATATAAGAGTATAGAGTATATATGCAGATATAAGAGTGAGAACTAAAAGATGTTTCCGTCCGTCACAACAACGCAGTCAGTTTCTCTCTTCGCCTGTAGGTACTGGATGCTTGACGTTAGCAAAGTCTACGCTAGCGGCTCCAATGCCTGGGACACGGCGGTGCACGATGCATCAGAGGAGTATAAGCACAGGATGGTAATTATTCTCCTTTATTTATCAGAATCAGAAATACAGTTAGAATTAAAAAATATATACAAACACAGAGAAGCTAAAGTACAAATGTGCATACATTATATATAACAATAAATATGTATTTTAAAATATATATACAATAGTGTAATAATATTAATAATCATGCTTTATTTTTAACAATGTAATCCAGAAGAGGAAACCGCAGCAATGATTTGTCCTGTTTGTTCCTCCGCAGCACAACCTCTGCTGTGACAACTGTCACTCGCACGTCGCCATGGCTCTGAATCTGATGCGATATGAAAACAGCACGTCGTGGAACATGGTCAACCTCTGCCTCCTCGCTCTGATCCACGGGAAACATGTCAGGTAACGACGCGTAACACTCCCGGTGTACTGATGCCGTGAGCTGTAGGGATGTCACCACACCAGAGGTTTAGGAGTCGATACCACGGTCAAAAACAAAAACAAGTTTAAGAAGTCTTAATTCCTCTAATATCTATTTTATATATTGCTTTCAAACTGATTTAATTTAAACACATAATGTTAACTTTACGCCCAATACGCATTTTTACTGAATGGAGCCTGAACGCACCTTCCTGCAGCACTGATGTTAACTAGCTCTCCTGCCAATTTCAATACTTATTTATGTTGTTTACAACGTAGCAATATCGGGGGGGGGGGGGAACGGGGTGCGTCACCTGCATCGTGAGCAGCTCGGGGAGAGACGGAGCAGAGGAGAGAAGCTGCGCTGCACCGTGTGCTTTAGGAACCGATAAGCAAAATGGAAATTTAAACATCTTATTTCCTTTTTGATTTTAAAGCGTTGATGGGACGCCGTTCCTCTCGAGCCCCCCCGGTAATGATGGTACCTGCTGTAGAAAAGTACCGTCGCGTGTTCAGACTACTGTCTTCGACTCGGTACTGAAGTCTCGGTTTCACCAGGATAACAAACTGCTGATGAAACTTCACTTCTGTCTCGAATAGACTCATTTGGCACTTTCAACCAAAACAGGCGTTTACCCCGCGATGAATCAACATAACAGATAACAGATTCTGCGTGTCGCTCTCCAAGTCTTTGGATTTGACATGAAAATACACGAGTGACTTGCAGCACCTTTATCTTAAAGGGACAGTTCACCCCAAAATGAAAGTTATTGTTTTGTAATATTTAGTAATTAAACATGTATTGCTGTTTTATAGTAAGTTGATGATTACATTAGTATCATTATTTTCAGTTAATTTGATTAGTTGTTAAAGCTTGTTTGAGGGAGAATATCAGTCACCTGATCTTAGTCCAACTGAACAGGTGCAGCACCTGCTGAAGCTCCTGGACGAGAAGATGGCTGCTGTGCAGAGCTGGCAGAGCTTCAGCTCATCTCTCTGCTCTGATACACCATCAATGTAATGCCAAGACTGCACTTCAAACTCATAGTTTGATTTTAAACCTGTGTAGTTCCAACATTAATTGTACCACGTTATTACCCCCCCCCCCCCCCCCCCTCCGCTCCATAATAAAAGAAATACGATGTAAGTTGCATCAAAATGTTTAGTTGCAATATTATTTGTCTAATGCAGGGACAATAATCAGTGCGGTTATCCAGCACAAATGGCAGTTTGCGTCTTCTGTCCAAATATATCTGAATTTTATTTATTTTAAAGGCCCAAACTAGAGCCGACCTATAATCTAAAGCTCTCTTCAAAGCCTCCATGAGAAGTAGGGCTGGAGAGAGAGAGGGAGAGAGAGGAGAGGGAGAGAGAGAGAGAGAGAGACACAGAGAGAGGGAGAGAGAGAGAGGAGAGAGAGAGAGAGGGAGAGAGAGAGAGAGAGAGAGGGAGAGAGAGAGAGAGAGAGAGAGAGAGAGAGAGACACACAGAGAGAGAGAGAGAGAGAGAGACACAGAGAGAGAGAGGAGAGACACAGGTAGGTTTTTGAGTAAAGCTTCGAATGTGTTTTTGAAGATCTAAAACAAAATCCTCAATTTGGGTAAAATCCACTTTAAATGCTTTTAAACTGGCGATTTCTCCGACATATTAAAGTGTTTGCAGATATGATCCTTCTTTTTTCTGGTAGAGCCAAAATAGATTTTGTTATTGCGGATCTATAAATGTCATTAAAATATGTAGCTTTTAATTTCATAAAACTACAACGCAATCTAGAAAGACGATTGAAAGCACATCATATACATATATCAGAAACGCTAATAAACCGTGCTCAGTGCATCTTGAGACGTGAGCGTCGCAGCAGGCTGACTGACTGTTTGTGTCTCGTCTGCAGGATCGTACAGAAGTACACGTCTCCCCCCCGTCACTCATCCGTCTCTCTTCTCCTCTCTGTGTGTTCTGATCCAGCTGCGCAGGCTTTCTGAAGACCTGGCTGCCCTTCGTGATGCTGATGGGCATCATCTTCTCAGTGGCCCTCGCCTTCAACCTGCGGTGACCTGGGAGGAAGGTGAAGAACACCAGAACCCCTGCAGGTCCGATGTGGGATTGACCTTTTTACACAACAAGAGAAGGGGGGTGGGGGCGTCGCATCGTCGAGGAGAGAAAAGACTCCTGTTTGATTGTCCAACACGTGGAAACAACACGGGCTTGTGGAACGAGAGTGAACGCTCCGAGTTTATTCATCAGCACACAAACACTTCTGATCACCGAGAGGTTCGAGCCGTCGCCACCTGCGAAGTTCATGCCTTGCTTTCAGATTTGAATGATTTTACTTTGTAATGGATCGGGAGTGTAATCCCATAATTCACTGCTTCCCGGCGGCCATCTTTTATACCAACATGTTAAATGGATTGGAGGCGTTCTCCAGTCTGCATTTCATGCTTGAGCCTAAAAAGCTAAACAGAGCCGTTTGTATTTTTGTGCGTTTTCTTACTCGCATCTTCTAAACAGAAATATTTTCTCAGAGATTTGTTCTCATGGTACGACTTTGATAGGTTTACAGGGAAATGCTTTCATACCTTTTTACCAGCGATGTAGCGACGACCCAGAGGCACGACGGAACAGTTCAGCTTCTGGTTTTCAGTGCCAAGCAGGAGAATGTGACCAACTCAAACTGTGTCCTTGAATGTCTCACGTGTTGTGCGGTGGAACGGCTCATTAGAGGCTCCGCGGTGATTGAACAGAAAGCCTGTTGATGGAGTTACGAAACCTTTTGTTCAACCCGAGAGACGTTTGGTTTTTCATTCCTCATTTTTGACTTCATGAGAAGAAGCAAGAGTCGGTGCCTCAAAGTGCCCCCTCTCACAGATCCTTAATGTGTTATGTTTTCATTTGTGTAGTTATTTTTGCCACGTTAATTCCACCATGATGCTTGGCACTCGAAATCCGTTGCCATGGCTGTCGTGAGTAGATTTAAATCCCCTCATTGTTTGCAATCAAACAGAAAAAAGTGTTGAGCCCTCTCTTTGTCCGCGGCGCTGCCAGAAGCAGCAGGTAGCCAGGATCCTCAGGTTTTTCACACTCACCAACCCCTGCTGAATTTCCCCAGTTTCCTCGCGCGCCTGACGAGCGTCGCTCCTGCTGTTCGCCACCTCTGCAGATCACATTCGAAGGTCATTGTGAAATGTCAGGGCTGTTTTCACGAAGCTTTGATATACACCGACCAACATCCAACGTAGACGTCTTTTAGTTTTGATCTTATGACTTAAAATCTGTTTTACTTTCTGCATTAAGGGTTTAACGTCGTGCCCGTTTCACCGACTTCTCTTTGGGATATTCTGCGGCCTCTTTGTGTTTCACCCACGTTGCCTGTAAACATTTGATCACACGTTCTACTGTAAACCAGGTGCTCTTTATATACTTTGCAAACTTGATCGCTCGCTCTGCAGGTTTACATTTTAGTGTCATTGTTTTCCATCTCTGCTCAGCAGGGAAGCAGATTTGTGCCTGAATGAGTGCAGATTGTGTGTGTGTGTGTGTGTGTGCGCACATCGATCAGAGAGAGCATGTGATCGCATGCCGACGTGTGTGTGTTGAGAGAGAAGTTCCTGTTTGACACATTACTGATTCTTCTTGATTAATAATCTGCCGACTGATTGATTTTTATAGTTCTTTCTCATCTTTCTCTTAATCTGGTTCAAGTTTTATATAACTGTTGGCAAAGTGAAGCAAGAATAAATAATACATCAGACTGTAACAGGCCTGCTTAAGTTAATGTTGATTTGATGCAATAGACTGTTGTGTTCGTGTGCAGTCGGTAGATTAGAGCTTCTGTCGTTTTTAAAGGGGAACTACGCTACATTTTTAAATTGATGCACGTTATTCTTATGGACTAAAGAAACGTCCAAAACTAGAATCATTTCATCATCAGGACTTTGCTTTAGTATCGGTGCATAACATAAACACAATAAGAGAAATTAAAATGGTTTCTTTCTTCTTCTTTCTTGCATTCCTGTTCCCGAGTTGGGAAGTCTTTCTTCCGACTTCATGTGTTCATGAGCTAAAGATGATGTTTTGTATTTTTTTAATAATTTTACACATGTTGACGGCTGTTTCTGGAATTTTCCCAGTCGGGAAACTTATTTGTCCGATTATTCTGACACCACATGAATGCAGCACGAATGCTCTTTCTCACAATGTTAGCTAAAAGTTAAATTGAACGCGTGTATCCGCCCGGTGATTTGGATCCACTGGGTTCTTCTTTGACCAAAACTCCAACCTTCCACCAAGTTTCATGAACATCGGGCCGGTGGTTTCTAATCCTGAGGACAAACAAACTTGGTGGAGGTAATAATCACAATTCACCGTCTTACCAATAGAAATAAAGCTCATTTAGGTTTAAAAAATAAAACTCTCACTTATTCAGTGTCTGTGGAGCAGCTCCAGACTTTATACAAACGTCTCTACTTTGGTGCTTTGACAGAAAGTTTCTCTAATCTCCACAAATATTGAATTTCTCTGCCATGAAATAACATATTGTAATTATTTATTAGGAGTTGTTCCCCTTCATAGACATGTAAGTGTTATGTTATTGTAAATACAACTTTACGCCCTAAAGTCTTAAATATTTATATTTTAAATGATTGAGACATTTAAGATTTTGCAAGCAAGCAGAATGGTGCATTCAGGGTGTTGTTACTAAAAATAGCATATGCTCATTATGTCTTCACTGCTGCGACATTTTACATCCAAACTTGAAGAATGTGGCCGTGGAAAATACTTATAGAAACGTGAAAAGCCCTTTGGTTCTCTGTAATTGCGCTAAATGTTGGAAAATTGTAGACGTACTTTGTTTTCTTTGGACAAATCAGCTCATTTTGAGCTATGAATGACCCATTGAGTTCATACATCTCCCAGCATCGTCATTAACACTGCTTCTGACATGTACACACGTGTATATTTTAAGGAGGAGAAGTGCACCGATGCTTTATCGGCGTGCATGTACGAGAATGCAGCGTGGAGTGGAGACGGTTTGAATGGTTTTAGATGTCTCCTGCTGCGGTGCCTTGTTGTATCCAAGAGCCAGGTCCAGGAATGTGGAGACCCGGAGTCCTGCTGGATTCACTGCGCGGACAAAAGACAGTTGGGAGGCTATTCTGAGCGCCGCTATCCATATATACTTATACCAGTCGTTTCAGAAAGCCCTCCTTTGTTTCTCTAATCCCCCCCCCAAAAAAGATCTTTTATGCTGCAGATCATATTTAACTTTAAGGAGTTTTAAGATTCCTCTGGATGTGTTTATGACTTACAGACATGATACCAATAAAGATCTATTATTGTAGAGTTTCTGGGAGTTATTTTTTTTTCTTCCTCCATCGTTGGATTATGACGTGTGTTTCATCACGGCTGTCGGCAGGAGGGATGATGTTCTGAAGACGCTCGTCCTGAGGTTTCTATAAATACACTCCCGGGTGCTTTCTGTAATAATCATTATAAACTGTCAGAATAAACATTAAGGAAGAGAAGCAGTCACAGCGTTGAGCCTCTACCATCAAAGTCCCACTCAGTGGTCGTTCTCCTGCACGTATTCAACAAGGGGATCAAAGGCTGTTTATATAGTCTGGCCCCCAAAACACCCATCCCCCATGTTTACCATACCACCTGGTGGGGAGGACCCAACTCCCCAACTACTCGAATGTGAAGTTATTGTAGCAAATCTCCCAAAAAAACTGATTCCTGACCAGATACTACGACTCACATGGGTGTTTAACTGTCACATTTACATAACGGATACGTGCTGTGCCTTTAAATGCAATGTTTTCTGCTACTTTATACTTTTACTCCTGCAATTTAGAGGGAAACTTCCTTTTTTACTCCATTAATACAGTTTCATTAATGAAGATTCAGATTAATAATCAAAAAGATATATAATTTAAATATGATACAACTTTATTGATGCTACCTAGCAGAATATAAAGTAATTAAAATGAGCTTCACCATTAAAGTGATCCATTATTGTGCAGAACGAGTACTTTTACTTCCTGTACTTTAAGTACATGTTGATGCTAATACTTTAAGACATGCAGGACTTTCACTTTCAGTATTTCCCCACTGTGGTATTACTACTTTTTAAAAACATCTGAGTATTTCTTCCAATGCTGCACATTTATTATAGATTTCCTGCAACATGTTTTCTGACTCCAGATCCCCCCCCCCAGAGTTCAGGTAAGGGGCTGCAGTATTGGCCGACGCCACGTGGTTATATTTGACTGTAAATATGGAGAGAAGGAGAGCTGGGACACTTTCTCCTCCTCTCTCATGCCAGTAGTGTCTCCTCGAGGCTGAGAGGAAACATCTCGTGGATCCGGCAGGAGAGAAGCCCCTCCCCACATATCATCGCACCAGGCGATGGTCCTTTTAACTTCATTGTTGGAGAAGAAGCGACGCCCCGCTTCGCCACGGCAAAGGATCAAACACCCCCTCTGATCAGCACGACCCCCAGTTTTGTTCTCATGGAAATCAGACCCTGCCTCCCGGCCACACTTTCTGCAGAGATGCAAAGTTGAAGCGCATTCCCAGCCGGGACAACATTTGATTATGATGTCTTGGAGGAGCTGATCGTTGTATCCATTTTTTTTTGTCCTTGTGTGTTTCTGTTCTGCTCGCCGCTCGCGCACTGTTCCTTCTCCAACATGCTGGATTTGGCGCAGCGCATTGTTTTGTGCGCGCTGCTGCTCGGCTCCGTTTACGCGTCGTGCCCTCCGCGCTGCGAGTGTTCGGAGGCGGCTCACACCGTGAAGTGCGTCTCCAGAGACCTACGGAGTGTCCCGACAGGGATCCCAGGATACACCAGGAATCTGTTCATCACTGGGAATCAAATCAGTCGAATCGGCCCGGAGTGTTTCAAAGGGCTGGATAATGTGACGAATCTGTCTCTGAGCAACAACAGGTAAGAGTCTCCCGGTGACTCCTGCTCTCATTGTTCTAATGCAAAGCAGGCTTCTCACGACTCAGGCTGCAACTTACCAACATAGTGAAACATGTCCATCAGAGTTCCTCAAAGTCCAACGTGATGTCTTTAAACGTCTTGTTCTGTCAGTCCAAAGATATTCACTGTAATCTGATAGTAAAACAGCAAATCTTCATATTTGAGACGCTAAAAACAGCATTTTATGACATTTTTGCATAAAGAATTATTGTTTCGATTCTCATAGTTGGTGATTATTTGTCGACTAATCGATTAGTCGTTGCCGCTCAAATCAATTATTCCTTCAAGATACACTTGTTTTTTTTTCATTTTTGCCTCATCGTAGCTGAAATATAGCAGCCGAGCATATTTCTTCATTTGTTTACGGCTCGTGAATCGGGGGCTTTGCAAGCATTCCAAAATAAATCCGTTGTGTTTTCATGTCTGGAAACTCTGTTGTGATTTAAAAGTGGTAATGACGTCTCACGTATCTCCTCAAATCCAGAATTTCCGAGTTGGATTCCCAGACCTTTGCCGGACTCCGCAGCCTTCGCTCGCTGGATCTGAGCAACAACCAGCTTGCGGTCATTCACCCCGAGGCGTTCACGGTGCAGAACCAGTCCCTGCAGGAGCTCAACCTGAGCCGGGCCCTCTACAACCACTCGTCAGTGATGGACTTGGCCACCTCTCTCCGCTGGAGCTCCCTGGGGACCCTGAAGAGACTGGATCTGTCTCACAACGGCCTCATCTATTTACCGTCGCACATCTTCTCCCACCTGACCGGCTTGCAGCGGCTCCAGCTTTCTAACAACTCCCTGGTGGCCATCCACAACAACTCCTTCTCGGGTTTGGAGCATCTGGAGGAGCTCGACCTGACGCTCAATGCCCTAAAGGCGGTGCCCGAGGAGGGTCTGCGAGAGCTGGACTCCCTGCCCAGAGCGGACCTCCTGCTGGGGGAGAACCCGTTCACATGCACGTGTGGAATCGAACCTTTCGCTCTGTGGCTCAACAGATCACAAGGACGCATTGGTGATGCCGATGGCCTCGTGTGTGCCTTCCCGACCGGCATGAGGAACACGTCCATGCTCTCTGTGGGCACGTTGACTCTGGGGTGCCACCAGAGCGGTGCAGGGGCAGACCTCGCTCTGCAGACCTCTTACGTCTTCTTGGGTATAGTCCTCGGCTTCGTCGGCCTCATCTTCCTTTTTGTACTTTATCTCAACCGCAAGGGCATCAAGAAGCGCATCTACGACTTGCGGGACGCCTGCAGGGAGGTGTGGGAGGGCTACCACTACCGCTTTGAGATCGACTCTGACCCCAGGTTATCGCAGGTCTGCACGAGTGCTGACATGTGAGAGGACCGTCACCTCTTTGCTGGGTTTTCTTACAGACTCTTTTATAATTGCATTTATCCGTAGCAAAATGTAAAAAGTGTACAGATTTACCTGTAAATATATACCTGTAAATATATACATACAATCGTGTTAATTATCTTTCAGCCTTTGTTGGTTAAAGCATGCACTGCCGATCTTTCCTTTTTGTACAACTAATGCGCTCTTTGAAGACAGAAAGGGCTTCATGCAGCTACCCAGGTGTGTTACCCAGGTGTGTTACCCAGGTGTGTTACCCAGGTGTGTTACCCAGGTGTGGTTACCTACGTGTGTTATCCAGGTGTGTTACCTACGTGTGTTACCCAGGTGTGTTACCTACGTGTGTTACCCAGGTGTGTTACCTACGTGTGCTACCTACGTGTGTTATCCAGGTGTGTTACCTACGTGTGTTACCCAGGTGTGTTACCCAGGTCTGTTACCTACGTGTGTTACCCAGGTCTGTTACCTACGTGTGTTATCCAGGTGTGTTACCTACGTGTGTTACCCAGGTGTGTTACCCAGGTCTGTTACCTACGTGTGTTATCCAGGTGTGTTACCTACGTGTGTTACCCAGGTCTGTTACCTACGTGTGCTACCTACGTGTGTTACCCAGGTGTGTTACCCAGCTCTGTTACCTACGTGTGTTATCCAGGTGTGTTACCTACGTGTGTTACCCAAGTGTGTTACCCAGGTGCGTTACCTACGTGTGTTACCCAGGTGCGTTACCTACGTGTGTTACCCAGGTGTGTTACCTACGTGTGTTACCCAGGTGTGTTACCTACGTGTGTTACCCAAGTGTGTTATCCAGGTGTGTTACCCAAGTGTGTTACCTACGTGTGTTACCCAGGTGCGTTAACCAGGTGTGTTACCCAGGTGCGTTAACCAGGTGTGGATGATGAATCCCACTTGATCATAAATTGGAGCCGTGTGGCCGATTGTTTATTATTAGCATGAGTAACGCCCCCAATACTGAGACACAGTTCATTATTAGTGAACATGAGGAATGTTAAATAAATCTAAACTAAATAAAGACGTGATTTTCCAGAGTGTCAGGAACCTTTCAGAAGCTAAACGCACACAATGTCCTCCTCAAAGGGTTTTTATCATCTTACATTTGGATCAGTGGACTAATATCATTTCTTTAATCCAATCCAATAATTAATCTAAAACATATAAATAATCTAAATGTGATTATATGATATTTTTGCATTTCTTTGTGCATCTGAAATGTTGTGAGATGTCTCTGACCTAAGAGAAGATCAAACATTAGAGAATCCCAGAAACACCGCCGGCTCCTTATGTCCACACTAAAGCAACAGCAAGTGCCTAAAGTCAGCTCGGTGTTGTCTCCTAATCTGCACGTGTTTATGTCCCTCCGTCAGATCTCAGCTTGTGTTGTCTCCTAATCTGCACGTGTTTATGTCCCTCCGTCAGATCTCAGTTTGTGTTGTCTCCTAATCTGCACGTGTTTATGTCCCTCCGTCAGATCTCAGCTTGTGTTGTCTCCTAATCTGCACGTGTTTATGTCCCTCCGTCAGATCTCAGCTTGTGTTGCGACAAAATGCTGCAATAAAATCCTGACACTTCAAAAACAAACCTCTGAAGCACAATCACTCATTCATCTCTGAACCATTTCAAGCCCTTTGGTCCTTCAGCCCCCAGGGTGCCACAGAGGAATTAAGCCTCCAAAGCTTTCCTAAAAATCACCTCTCTGCTCCTCTTTGGCTGTTGGGTTTAAAAGGGAGGAGGGGGGGCAATTCAGTACAGACCAGCGGAAATGTCCTAGCCCCCACGTGTTTTCTCTCTCTCTGAACCGTTGCTTTGTTTCAACTCCTTGAGTTTTATTGTCAGAATGATGAGAACCAGTCCTGGGCTGAGGTCGCTGAAAGCAACCTCCCCTCCCTCCTCAAAGACAACAGCCGCTCTTTGAAAGAGAAGTCTGGCTCTCCACGTTTTTCTGTTTAGGGGATTTATTTTTCCTCCCAATGATAAGATACAGATGATTCTGAAACACCAGCGACATTGTTTCATTCAGCACTTTGAGATTTATGAAAAGAAACTAGAATTTGTTCTTAATCTTTTGTTTTTTTGTACCTTCTATGCCGCAACACGGGGGGGGGGGTGGGGGGGGCTTACATTTGACATGCATGTTTAAATTCAACTTATAACCTGCATGAATCCAAAACAAAAGATGTTTTTTTCTAAATGGCGACATGACAACAACCCTCTGTGGCCTTATCCTTATGATGCTGCAAAGTGAGACAAACACAGACCGAGAGAGGGGGGGGGGGGGGAGCTGCCTTTCCTCAAAGTGTTTATTATCCAAATTGCTCGCTATCTAGGTATCTGGAACAAGGGGAAGCAGGTCTGGAGTGAACTGAAACAGCCTCCCACTATTCAAAGGCAGAGTAGCATCTTCATCGTATCAAGATGTTCTGCATGTTCTCTGATGACCATCCAGAAACGTTTACCACGTGGAGATGTGCCTGCATGTGTAGTGACACAATAAAGCTGAAGAAAGTCACCATGTCTCTTCTCATTTGGCACGAATGTAACCAGTATGAACGAATGTGTTCATCGTATCTGGCCTCATCTCTAGGTATCATTCCTCCGAGCTGCAGGAGCACATTAAGTCGGGGCATTTACTCGCGGAGGAGAAAACAATTGAGGCTCGTACGCCGACACAAAGGCGTCTCGCCATCCGAGCCGCCCTCAAATGAGCTTTGTTTTCCAGCTCCTAAAGATGTCTTGTGATCTCTTTCTGTTCTCACAGACGGCCATTATGCCGCCGCATAATAGGATTCACTCACGATGACAAAGTCGAGCGCTCTGATCCAGCTATTGTTAAAAGTGTCATCATTCTTAATAATTCGCCGGCGGGAGCAGAATCCCAGGAGAAGTTTTCCTTTCCCCTCGCATAGCGTGTCACACTCGGGGCATTAGGCCGGCCGGGTTATTGGTGTCAACTGGCGGAGCCGACAGGAGAGAGATTATTCCCCGCATGCCATTACTTCCGTTCTCGCTCATTAAAGTGGGGATTAGGACCTGTGCCTCTTTCTGTCTTTTTATGAGTCTGGCTGTTTGAGAAATACACCGTGTGCTCGCTGCAGGCGAGATCGTCTCAGCAGGAATGCAATGAAAAGAGAGGAACCCTGCAAATACATCCAGACGTTGTCCATTACTCGCAGCAGAAGAGAGGCTTGTTAAAAGCAGAACAATTGCTCCCATTCCTGTTCCCTCGGACTGCGTGTTGCACATATCTGATTAAAACATCACGTCTTCAACTTCACCTCGTCTTGTATTCCCACAAGCCGTTTGTTCCAAGCAGGCAGGAAGTAACAGCTCGAGGTACGTGCAGCATATGGTTTGTGCTATTGCAAAAGACAAAATACATAAAGTATTTCTTTTCACTGTGGAGAATGTTTCCTCCGCAGCACAGCAGGCCGTTTCTACTTCATGCGCCTCCTGTCTTCAGGAACATCTTGGCGCCATTACATGGCTTTAATGGCCACGATAGAGAATATGCCTTAAAAGTGAACAGCACATCTGTGAGGAATTGAACATGTTAAAAAGAGACCACAACAGTCAGCAGCATGACGACAGAGACAAAGTGGCACACACACACACACACACACACACACACACACACACACACACACACACACACACAGGCACGGTATGACAGCTGTGTCTGTTTTCAACTAAAGACACATGTCATCGTTTATGCCATCACTGAACACAGACATCTGATACACGCTGCTTTACATTTACTTTCTCTCAGTGGTGGAATGTAACTAAGTATTTACTCAAGTACTGTAATTAAGTACACATTTAAAGTAGTCTTGTACTTGTACTTGAGTATTTCCTTCTTCTCCACTGCATCTCAGAGACAAAGTTGAACTTTTTGCATACAAAACATATGAAGAGCTTATAAAATATGATGTTTCATATATAAATTATATATATATAAATATAAATTATTCAACCTAACGAACCTTTTATTATTATTATTAGTCAGTTTTCATGCAAAAAAACATTTAATTTCCAGCTTCAAACGAAGTTTAATAATTAAATTAATAATTAAAAATCAAACAATAAATTGACAAATTAATGGAGAAAATAATCAGCAAAATAATAATAATAATAATTCAAAAACCTCGACCTCAACCCGCGAGATCAGTAAGATCCTGCTCCTATATTAATGCATGTTAAAGTAGAAGTTAGTAATAATCTAAAGATATGATATTTAGTGTAACACAGGGGACCTTTTCCTGCAATGCGTACTTTTACTTTTAACCCTAAAGGTACATTTTCAAGACTTTTACTTCAGTGAATGATTTGAATACTCCCCCCCCCCCCTTTTAAGACCACGACATGCACACGTGATATCTGCCTCAACAACATCGTATCTGTGATGTGAGATCTTAGTTTTTATTCTCGCAGCTTCCTGTTTGTTTCCTCTCCATCATGTCCGAGCAGTGCGGCCGGTGAAGGAGGTGACTCACCCCCAGCAGAGGATCCAGCGGGGTACTGCACATTGTTCTGCTGCTCACTTCATCAATGACACTAATTGTGTTGTGGAGGATGCAAGGGAGGAGGGGCTGGTACAAGCCAGCTGCCCCCCCCCCCCCCCCCCCCCATGTATCACTTCCATAAAGGCTGGAACACACACTGTATGTGCACACACACACACACACACACTGTAAAACTGTATTCAGGTATTCTCTCTTCTTTCTGACATCATCGATCAATCAGCTCCTTGGTGTCAAATATGCAAACATATTATTTAAGTTTACATTCTTATTAAGTAATAAGATACTAAAATAAGTTCATAGTTTACAGTATTTTCTGTAGGTTGTTGTTGAGGTGCAGAGTGAAATGAAATGACACGACTTCAGAACATATTTACTGACATGTATGTATTTCTACATGTCTCTGACCCGCTACTTACAGAGGGCGCTGAATATCTGCAGCCTCGCGGAGAGATGTGCGCTGTGAGGACGCTGGGATTATGATCCACTTAGATTATGAGTTAGTTAACGACCTTTATAGCAAACTACAGAAGTTGCTGTTAAATATTAAATGCTGATATTGGGAATTGAGATGTTTCCACATCAAAATCAGTTTAATGCTCTTTTGAAAGAAACGGAGAAATGTAGTGAAGAGAAATCACATTTCAATCGGATCTGATTTGTGTTTAATTGCATAATCCATCAGTCCCCCTCGGGTGTATCTTCACCACAGTGTGTACAACATGTATGTGTTCACATGTCAAGATGGAATTCTTTATGCTCTTGAAATTTAAACAAAAACCTCTTGGTGCTTCACCGCAGTGGATCCCCATACCAGCGGAAAATGAGAAACAAATGCTCTCAACAGAGTCCTGTCTCGTATGAAAGAGAGGCTCATGTAAAACTCTACACCGCAACAATGCAGCTTCTCCTCTGAAGTCTACGGGACCCCCCCCCCCCCCCTCCCACATGTCCTCCCCTCCTCTGGGCCTCAGAGTGTCCTGCAGCCTTGTTGTGGGCTCTGCTGTCCTCCAGCTGGCCACAAATCAGCCTCTCGATCCATGTGGCTCGTCAGAAGTTCTGTTGTGTTGTTGCTGTGGTTGTTTATAAGAGGATGAGGTTAGGGAGTTTTCAATTAGGGAGACATGTTTCCCATATATCCTGCCTCTTCTCTCCGAATGAGCCCCAACGCCTCACTGCATGGGCTGAAACTTAAAGAAAAGGTTTGCAAAACGTCCTCCTCTAGGGAGACAGCAAAGTGTAAAGATGCGCTTCGATTGACAGGCACACGGGAGGAATGAGCCCCATTATGCTGTAAAGAGTCTCTTCTCTGGTCCTCTCCTGTGCTGCTGGTTGATTATTAATGGCCTTGACCCGTTTTAAAGAAGGACAAGATACTCACAGCTCCTGCACTACTTCATCATCTGCTTCATGCATCAATGAGTTGTAATGAAATTTAGCAGCGAGCCGGGAAAATACAACAGACCGTCTGGAAACTGGAGCCATTTGAAGACACCAGGGATCAAATCCCCCTTCAGTCAACCGACTATTGTTCCCGCACAATGACTTCATTTAGTGCTGGCTGTGGTAATCTTCCACTTTCTTATTCCAGATACAGCAGGAGACTTTTTTATGACAATATTAAAGCTGCAGTGATTTAACAATGGATCCAATCTGTACAGACATGTGAAAAATGTTGCTCATGGGGCCGAACTATGAATAACAATTCTGCACCGTTACAGAGCATTTTAACAACTTACTGTTTTCATTTTCTGGCCCGTAAATGTTTTGGTTCTTCAACCGTGTTTCCAGCCGCAGCAGGGAGCAGCAAGTGTTCTGCAGAAAGAGTTCTAATAAACTCAGCGTGGCCAGATGTACAATAACATTAGTGCTCTTAATGTTCCAGTCTTTATCATAATCACTGTCGACAAGCTCTCTTTTAAATGACCCGTTTGTGCATTCATATAGAAATAGAACAATTTATTTCTCATTTTAATGTTGGATTTACACAAGCAGCAGGTGTTGAAACGAATGAAACGTAACGATGGGATTCAGCGCTAATGTTAGCCTCGTAAGCTAGTTAGCTTAGATTGCTAGCTTGTGGAATACAAACAAGTCCAGGAAACGTCTTGAGTTGCTAACGGGTGGATAAATAAACTGTGTGAACCTTTTGGATCAACTGTAAACGATTTGAACTATTCTGGTTGAATGACGGTTTATTTCTGTCAGTAATAATAACGTTGTACTCACCAAGTTCTCGTCAATTGTTGTTATTTTAGCTCTTTTACTTGTTTATTTTCTAATATTATTATTTTGCTCACCCCTGATTTTAAAGAACCTGTGTAGCCTTTTAGTTATTATTTTAATTATAGTGTTGGCAAACAAACAAAGCCTTTATTCTGAAAGGTATATTTGCTTTGCCTCGGTACAGACTTCTCAAACAAACCACCAAGCTAGCCAAACTTCTGTGATTGAGATGTGATTAAAGGATTACTCCTCACAACAGTGACTTTCTGTTTCACATCCAGATAAAGAGCTTTAGATAAACTGTTGTCTTTGCTGTATTGATGTAACCGTGTTCCTCAGCAATTACTCTGCGGAGCACAGTTATCATAACCAAGAGAAATGATGAGCACAGCTACGTACGTTATGCTTCGACTTCAGCTCCAGAGCAATGTTAGTGCAGCCTCTCTGGTGACGGAGCTGCTGCTGGAATGTGTTGGGTGTGAACTCTCCGTAGGTAGTTTGACCTCTCGCCTTCCTGGAGGGCGGAGACTTAAGCTCATTATTATTACCTTCATTATTTTCCAATGCTGGACCAGATGCTGGAGCGGGAGGGGGCCCAGCGCACCCGACAGGGATCTGAGGCACCTGATTGGTCAGAGGGAGAAGAACGGTTCGGAGGCCAAAGGGTAGATTCTTCCGGAGCGGAGCACCATCTGCTGACTGTCTTTCATTTCACAGCATCTCGCTACATTAAGGAGAAGAAGACACTCCCTAACACGGCCATACAATTCCACCAACTTCATAAATATATATAATATATATAGTTGTAATTATATGTTTTATTTAAAATAGTTGTGAAACCCATAGCCTCATAATCCTGAATAGATGAGCTGGTTCCTTTGAGAACTGTTAATCCTACAAAACTTTATTTTATGCGAAAGTTTTAGTTTTCAGGAGCAAAGTTTCTGAAGATGACCTTCTGATGCTGCAGATTGTTAATACTAACAAAGGATTAAATCACTATGTATAAAGTGAAAGGTGTAACTCATCCGTATCAAATGACACGGCACGCCCACTCAGCTCTAATTTGCCTTTTGGTGTCTTTCAGCTCATTGTTTTGGTTGAGTCCCACCGCTCTCATCCGTGTTGTTTCGAGACACAGCATTGTTGAAAAGAGAGTTGGACGATTCCCCAGGATGCTGGATTTATAAAGAGACAAATGCTTGTTGGGGAGAATTTGAAATGTTTTGTTTACAGAGATATTTTATTGTTAATAAATCACATGAAAAAACAACTAGAATAGATTCTACAGGAAAGCTAAAGCCTGATGTTTGCTATCCCTCTGATCGATTGAGACACACTTGCATTGTTTACCATTAACACACACACACACTCAATCCCACATAATAAATATTCACTAAAGCACCACATGTGTATTAATCTGCAGCTGAAAATAGTTTGAGTAGTTTTTTAATGTTTTTGGGGAAATTACTACAATTTTATGTGCAGTAGGAATGAAAGGTCTTACATTGTTGTCAAAAACAATCGTACAGAACAATCCCATTGTATATATTATGGGAATACAATTACACACTACAATTAGACACTAAAAAGAAAATAAATGCTAAAATTAATTTGAAATACCCAGACCTTTAAAAGTAATAATAACAATTAGAGAAGTAGTAGATGACATAATGAGAATGACATTAATTATAAGACCAATTGAATACATTTCTAGGTTCTGGGTTTCTAACAGACAGAGAAAAAGATGTGTTTTCAGATTCAGGTGGCTCATGGTCTCCAACTGTAGAGTCCCTCCTCACAAATGTCCCCACGTCCTGCACAACTCTGCACTAAATTAGATGACGATGCTGCATTTGCCCTCTCCTCCATCACACACATATATCTCACCCTGCAGGAGCAGAGTGGAGCCTGACAGAGTGTGACCTCTGCAGGAGACAGACTCCTCAAATAAGCGTGTCTTCCACTCTTCCACGGGGTCTGTGCAGATCGAACAGTGAATGTTCTTTGTTAGAGCAGCTCTCTCTCTCTGGAGATCAACGTTAAAGGGATAGTTTGGATTGTTTTGAAGTGTTGTATGAGCTATTTATCAATAGTCAGTGTATGATCTACAGTAGATAGAAGAAGCAGGCAGGAGGACAAGCACGAACGCTAATAATGTACTGAAAGATTTTAGCCAGATACAAATAAATAAATAATTTACCTTGCTGTCAGAAAGGGCTGTCTGACAGCAAAGGGCTGTCTGAAAACAAAGGGCTAACCGACAGCAAAGGGCTGTCTGAAAGCAAAGGGCTGCCTGACAGCAAAGGGCTGTCTGAAAGCAAAGGGCTGTTTGACAGCAAAGGGCTGTCTGAAAGCAAAGGGCTGCCTGACAGCAAAGGGCTGTCTGAAAGCAAAGGGCTATCTGACAGCAAAGGGCTGTTTGACAGCAAAGGGCTGTCTGAAAGCAAAGGGCTGTTTGACAGCAAAGGGCTGTCTGAAAGCAAAGGGCTGTCTGACAGCAAGGTAAAGCGGTGAAAATAGTCTAAATATAGCGTACACTTAAACTAACATTGATTATTTTTTTGGCTAAAATACATTTAGCTGCTGCCACCGTCTACAGCAGCACATTGCTCTGCTTCCTGCTGGTACTCCTGTCTGTTTCTCCAAAATGGAGGCGTGCTGATCCCCATCTACTGTAGCAATACACTCACTATGGATAAGTAGCTCATACAAGCCCACTTTAAACAATCCTAACCGTCCCTTTAAGGCAGAAATTGTGCACTTGTGAGATGTGATGAAGGCATATTTTGAGTTAAAATAAGAGAGATGAAGGAGAAAGAGTTTGAACTATGTTTCCCTTCCATGTTTTTCTAACGCCCGTGTTATCAGGAATGTTTTTGCTGATTCCAATAGAGGACTCTCACTTGCTTTGACTTCTTGCTCATATGAATGTTGATAAGCGTAATGGAAAGAATTCAGAAAGGAGGAAACTGTCCCTGGAAAAAAAAGAAAATCCTCTGCTGCGCTATTTCCTCTGACAGGAAATTGTGTCTTTGATCTAAGCCACCGCACTCATCTGGTCATCGCATGCGAGGTGTCACTCCTTCCTACGGCGGAGAGGAGGAAATTTGCTGCGGCTCATACAGGAGGCCTGTGTGAATGTCAAACACTCGAGCGCCTAAAAGATGAAAAATAAGATTGTAAATCTTTAATAAATCAAGGTTCAAGAACTGATGAAGGCATAGAGAGTACTTGGGGAAAGTAGGACAGCGTGACAGATTCATTTGTCCTCCACTTGTCTTGCACTTGCATCATGCTTCCTCAGGCAGCAGGGGAGTGCCACTAATGAACACTATTGACCAAGCACAGTCTGGATGAAGATTCACACCTGCCAGACTACCAGGGAGTGTGTCCTCAGTGTGTGTGTGTGTGTGTGTGTGTGTGTGTGTGTGTGTGTGTGTGTGTGTGTGTGTGTGTGTGTCACCTACACTGACAGTGCAAGGGGACATTTTCATGTGGAGCTCAACACATGGTCACAAACAGACGCAGGAAGCTGATGACATCATGCTCACATCATGCATTCTGCATATCATGTCTCATCACTTCTCTGCGTTGGTTTTACAGTGTGTGATGTATATTCTGCAAACTGAAGATGGAAGAAGCACGCGGATCCTGATTGTGTTGTTTGTCACAGTTAGGGTCGACTGCATCATTACCACAGTGCAGCGCCCGGGTCTATCCGCCGTCAGTGGGTGCAGCAGTCATCATTAATAATGTTAACAAGGCCATCAAGACTGACATGATCTTTCTCAAGGTCAGGCTCGGTGCAGAGAGAAATCTCAGCGTAACAAAGCGGACAAGAGCTGTCAAAGGAATACTTCACCCCAAAATGACCATTCGTATATCTCACCCCGTGTTACCTTGAATTCTGGAGGAAAACTTTATTTTGCTTGCCTCCAACAGTGACCGGAGAATCGAGAACCGGAGGAAACTTCTTGATGCGTTGAACAACAACAAAACATCTGTTTACATGCATTTTCACTAAAAACCTTTCTATTTAAAACACAACGAGTAGCACAGCTGCACAAGCTCGATACTGATAGTGAGGTTTCAGTGTAGATGCATGTGATTGGGAAGTAGTGAGCGTACGACACGTGTGAGAGTTTGTAAACTAATGTTTTGACTTTGATTTTTGGATATAAAACACAAAAAAACAATCAAATATTTGTTTCCAACATGGTCTCTGATCTCATAAGAAAACAGGACAAACATGCACACAATCCCTAAAACCATAAGCAACAAAACACAAGGACACCCAACAACTTTAAAACCTCCCAGTATCTTCTTTTTCTTCACAATCTTTATGTCCTAAAAGCATTCACACCAATAAAATAAAATACAATCAATAAAAAACACTAAGAGTGCTAACAATTTAAAACACAATAAGATAAAATAAACAAAATATGTTTGCTGAAGTTTCAGTTTCTCTGTTTCTTCATTCACTGTAGAGGCACTGTGTGAGTAATTAATA
Organism: Cottoperca gobio; assembly: GCF_900634415.1. Lineage (NCBI taxonomy): Eukaryota > Metazoa > Chordata > Actinopteri > Perciformes > Bovichtidae > Cottoperca > Cottoperca gobio. Next base: position 20,294,562 of record NC_041365.1, read on the forward strand.
TACAAATGATCATTTTGGGGGTTGAAGTATTCCTTTAACTTTTACTATATGTGTGAAAATAAAGCTTTTATCCTCCAGTTGTTTGCATGTAAACACAGGATTTGAGAACACGAGGTGTCACCCTGACACCACAGCAGCACGCACCTGAAGACAATCAGCTCATTAAGCAGTGATTGGATGCAGGCTGTAATAAATGCTTCCACTCTGCTGTAGAGAGGCATACAGCGCTTCAGCTTCTGTTTCATTGACCAGGCAGCACACATTGGAAGACAGAAATGGCTTGTGGAGTCCATTTGGGGTAAGTTTTTAAAGCTATTGAGACTTTGTGTTGAGTTGCTTTTAGCTGTCTGACTTTAACTTTCTGTTTTCTTTGCAGGATATTCCTGCTTTGCTTCATTCAAGCAGAGCATGTGCGCTGTTTGTGGGCTTCACAAGGTGATCAGAACACAAAACGTGTCACTGTCATTTCAGTGTTGCGATTTACTAACTGTTCACTCGTATGGTTTCTCTTGCAGCTCAGAAACAAAATGACAACACATATGTTGGCTTCTCGCAACAGCAACGTGGATTCGGTCACTATCCCCAGAATCAAGTCAGACAGGCCTCTCCGAGCTCAGCGCGGAGCAGTAGCCTCAGCGCACAGAGTGCAGTTATTGGAGGGTCTAGCCGGAGACTGAATCAGGTCAATGCACAAAAGAGTCCAACTGGGCATATTTTTGGCCTTTCCTCTTCTATTGTTAGTGGCAGTTCTATGAGTAAGTACGATCAAAGCAGCAAAACACCAGTCTATTCTCCCGCAATGCAGTCTTCCACGCTTTTTAGTGAAAGTGCCCCTGTGCCTCACAAAAGCCCTCCACGGACCAAGACATCCTCCAGTGCCATGGGTAAAAGGGTGTCTAAAGAGTTTAAATCTTCCACTTTCAGCAAACCCCATGCAGGCTTACAGCCACGCCGTCACAAGTTGAGCTCCACTAAGCAGATTCCCAGCAGTACGAACTCTCTCCAAGCATCCTGGAACAGAGAGGGTAACCTCCATGCCTCCGGGAGTGGAAGTGCAGGAACCTCTGGTAAACTCTTTGCCCCAACAAAAACCCACAACATCCCTCAGCGTTTCGGTGGCGCAATTATCAGACGGCTGAAAAATCCTGTTAACCAGATAATGAGTGTCGGGAAGCCCCAGCGCAAGGCTTCCCAGCAGACCTACGTTCCTCCCCAGCGCAAGGCTTCCCAGCAGACCTACGTTCCTCCCCAGCGCAAGGCTTCCCAGCTGGCCTACGTTCCTCCCCAGCGCAAGGCTTCCCAGCAGGCCTACGTTCCTCCCCAGCGCAAGGCTTCCCAGCAGGCCTACGTTCCTCCCCAGCGCAAGGCTTCCCAGCAGACCTACGTTCCTCCCCAGCGCAAGGCTTCCCAGCAGACCTACGTTCCTCCCCAGCGCAAGGCTTCCCAGCAGGCCTACGTTCCTCCCCAGCGCCAGTCTTCCCAGCAAGGCCTACGTTCCTCCCCAGCGCCAGTCTTCCCAGCAGGCCTACGTTCTTCCCCAGCGCCAGTCTTTCCAGCAGGCCTACGTTCCTCCCCAGCGCCAGTCTTCCCAGCAGGCCTACGTTCCTCCCCAGCGCCAGTCTTCCCAGCAGGCCTACGTTCCTCCCCAGGGCCAGTCTTCCCAGCAGGCCTACGTTCCTCCCCAGCGCCAGTCTTCCCAGCAGGCCTACGTTCCTCCCCAGCGCCAGTCTTCCCAGGAGGCCTACGTTCCTCCCCAGCGCCAGTCTTCCCAGGAGGCCTACGTTCCTCCCCAGCGCCAGTCTTCCCAGGAGGCCTACGTTCCTCCCCAGCGCCAGTCTTCCCAGGAGGCCTACGTTCCTCCCCAGCGCCAGTCTTCCCAGCAGGCCTACGTTCCTCCCCAGCGCCAGGCTGCACCTTACAAGCCACTAGCCCAGAGTGTTCATCCAGAGAGCAAATGGTTGAAGGTCTAGCCAAGCGGAGACAGTAGCTGTTGAGTAGACTTTGCTTTCTTTGTGTATATATTCTTAAAACTAGTTTCTAATATGTCTTATTTTCTTATCGGTGCAGCAGGTGTCTGAGGATTTGTTTTTTTCTTAAATAAAAAGAATGACTTATGTGTAACTTCGCCTCAACTGTGTGACTGCCAGGTGTATGGATGTAGACTTGGTGCCATCTACTGTCTAAAAGGGTGTATTGCAAAAAATGTCTTAAAATTCTCATACTAGATCTAAACTCACAGATTCTGAACGATCAAGTTTTACTTGATACAAATGTTGCCTCCATATGCAAATGCTGACTTCCAAGTTTTGATCTTTGGTAAACTAGTACAAGGGAGACTCCTGCAATGTGCAGCTGGCTTACAAGATTTACAATATCTGAAGCTTGACTCTTTAGCAAAAGGTTTTAAGTGTTGGTTTACTTCACAGCCATCCTTTTAGAATCATGGCTTTTATCATGTGTGGGGAAACGCTCAAAACAAGCTAGCACAATAGCTTAGTGACATCATATTGACTTTTTTAATAAACCCGGCTGTCAAATGAATCAGTGTTAAATTTGACCACCTTTGCTGCTTCGTTAGAATCTTGTCTCTCAAATCCAAAGAGTTGGTATAAATACTAAGTTCAGTCTTAAAGGCTCTTGGTGTACTTGAGTACACATTGTCAGGCAGAAAATAACATTTATATAAGCTTAATGTAATTTATCCTCACTGACTTTCTTGTGTATCTTCTCCAACTCTTTCACCTGTAGTCTAAACGTTCCCTCTGTAAACCTTGATTCCAATATGTCAAAGTGACAATTTGACCATCTTGAACATTGACATGTTCAGATTTCTTATCTTGGAATGTAGCAAATGAACACTGAGGGCCTTGTTTTCATATTAAACACAAAATATTGTCTTAATATAAGATATGCAAATATACTTTTTATAATTGCTCTATTTGAACTTCAACTATTTTCTCAGTTTATGTAAGCACCAATAAATCTAGTCCTGATTGTCGTCTACTCTATTTTGGCGTTGGGACATTTCTTGATGCGTTGAACAACCAAACATCTGTTTACATACACTTTCAATAAAAACATTTCTATTTAAAACACGAGTAGCACAGCTGCACAAACTCAATACTGTTTAAATCAGGGGTCTCAAACTCAATTTACCTGGGGGCTGCTGGAGGTAGAGTCTCGGTGAGGCTGGACCGCATCAAATATTCCACAAGGGTTTCAAGTATTCCAAAAAGTACAACTCATTCAATCTTTAGTAATAACAGTTCAGAACATGAACAGTTGTTCAGAACATAGGCTTCTCTTACCTACTCCTTGCTGCCAGAGACCTGGCAGCACTTCCTGTTACACAGCAGAGCCACATTTGGCTTGAGGGAGGAAGCAATTGAGACCCTCAGTATGGCTTGAAGATGCTCATCAGTAAGTTTGGACCTGTACTTTGACTTATTAAAGTTCATGGTGGAGAAGAGATTTTCACAGGATATGTGCTCCCAAAAAGGCACATGGTCCGCTTGAACATCCTGGAAAGCTCAGGGAAGGTGGGGGCAATTCTTTCAAAAATTGTCCAAGCTTGTCTGTTTTTCCACTCACTTCCCTGAACTTGACTTTGAGTTCAGAATTGCACTGCAAGTCAATGAGCTCCATTTGAAGCACAGGAGGGGCATCTTGCACATCGAAGCAGACGGGGTCAGCAACATTTTAAAAATTGGCTCGGTGTGTCTTGAGGTCTGCAAACCTGTAATCAAATTCCTCCTGTAGCTTTACAATGGCATCAGCATACTTCTCACCACTGAATGGTGTGCCCACATCCATGAGAGACTTGCATGCTGGGAGAGGTAGAGGCAGAGGTTGGACTGAGAGAGCTGGGCTTTCCATAACACAAGTTTTGTAGAGAATGCTCTGACGTTGTCATAGGCAGCACTGACAAGCTGCCCCTGGCCTTGTAATTTCTTGTTCAGTACATTCAGCTCCTGTGTGATGTCAACAAGAAAAGCTAAGTCCATGAGCCATTTGGGATCACTTAGCACAGGAACAGCCATCCCATCCTTCTCCATGAAGGCTTTCACTTCTGCTCTCAACTCAAAAAACCTCTTCAAGACGTTTCCCCTGCTGAGCCAACGTACCTCGGTGAAGTAGAGCACATCCTCAGATGCTGACTCTATTTCCTCCAAAAAGGCGCGGAACTGGCGGTGCTTTAAGCCCCTGGAACTGATATGATTGATGCATTTCACAAAGACAGACATCACATTGTTAAACTTCAAGCATTTGCTGCAAAGGGCCTGCTGGTGTATAATGCAGTGCAGAGCAATGGCTTCCTCCACACCCCCATCTCCCAGTTTTCTTTGAACAAGTGCCACCAGTCCATTTCTCCTCCCTGTCATTGATGCCGCTCCGTCGGTTGTTGTTCCAGCAAACCTCTTCCATGGTAAACCGACATCCACAATGGCGTCACACAGCTGGCGGAATATTTCCTGAGCGGTGGTCTGGCCATGCATTGGAATCACTGTCAGCAACTCTTCCATCACTTCAAAATTGTTGTCAACACCGCGGACATACATTGCGAGCTGCGCAGTGTCAGTGATGTTTGTGCTCTCATCAAGAGTGATTGAGTATGCACGGAAATGTTTGGCTTTCTCCCGCAGTTGATCGTATATGTTACTCGACAGGTCAGAAATGCGCTCTGCCACTGCGTTGGCTGAAAGGCTGATGTTGCTTAGCTGACCCTTCTTTTCCGGACAGACTATACTTGCAGCCTGCAACATGCACTTTTTTATGAACTCGCCGTCTTTGAATGGCTTTCCCGCCTTAGCAATCATCTCACTCACCACGTAGCTAGCTTCGACTGCCGCATCACTCTCTTTGCTTGCTTTCTTGAAAAAATCTTGTTGCCTCAGTAGACATGTTTTAAGATTTGGCAACCTGGTCCTCTCTCTCATCTCCCTGGTATTTTGCATACTCCTCAGCATGTCTAGTTGAGTAATGACGTCTGATGTTGTATTCCTTGTGCACCGCAACTTTCTCTGTGCATATAAGACATGTCGGGGAAAACTGTGCGCAACAAAAAAATATTCCGTCTCCCACTTTTCCTGAAATTATCTGTGCTCATCGCCAACCTTTCTCTTCATATAAAACGCCCAGGGCAACAACTCGGCAAAAAGGGACTTGTGAGAAAAACGTGCGAGCCGCACTAACTCTAAACTTTGATGTCAAGTAGGGGGCCACAAAATATCGTCCAGCGGGCCTCAATTGGGCCGCAAGTTTGACACCCATGGTTTAAATAGTGAGGTTTCAGTGTAGATGCATGTGTTTGGGAAGTAGTGAGCGTACGACACAAAAAAACAATCAAACATTTGTTTCCAACATGGTCCCTGATCTCATAAGAAAACAGGACAAACATGCACACAATCCCTAAAACCATAAGCAACAAAACACAAGGACACCCAACAACTTTAAAACCTCCCAGTATCTTCTTTTTCTTCACAATCTTTATGTCCTAAAAGCATTCACACAATAAAATAAAATACAATCAATAAAAAAACACTAAAAGTGCTAACAACTTAAAACACAATAAGATAAAATAAACAAAATATGTTTGCTGAAGTTTCAGTTTCTCTGTTTCTTCATTCACTGTACAGGCACTGTGTGAGTAATTAATATACAAATTATCATTTTGGGGGTTGAAGTATTCCCTTAACTTTTATTATATGTGTGAAAATAAAGCTTTTATCCTCCAGTTGTTTGCATGTAAACACAGGATTTGGGAACACGAGGTGTCACCCTGACACCACAGCAGCACGCACCTGAAGACAATCAGCTCATTAAGCAGTGATTGGATGCAGGCTGTAATAAATGCTTCCACTCTGCTGTAGAGAGGCGTACAGCGCTTCAGCTTCTGTTTCATTGACCAGGCAGCACACATTGGAAGACAGAAATGGCTTGTGGAGTCCATTTGGGGTAAGTTTTTAAAGCTATTGAGACTTTGTGTTGAGTTGCTTTTAGCTGTCTGACTTTAACTTTCTGTTTTCTTTGCAGGATATTCCTGTTTTGCTTCATTCAAGCAGAGCATGTGCGCTGTTTGTGGGCTTCACAAGGTGATCAGAACACAAAACGTGTCACTGTCATTTCAGTGTTGCGATTTACTAACTGTTCACTCATATGGTTTCTCTTGCAGCTCAGAGACAAAATGACAACACATATGTTGGCTTCTCGCAACAGGAACGTGGATTCGGTCACTATCCCCAGAATCAAGTCAGACAGGCCTCTCCGAGCTCAGCGCGGAGCAGTAGCCTCAACGCACAGAGTGCAGTTATTGAAGGGTCTAGCCGGAGACTCGCACAGCTGGCTGAAGGAGGAACTGCTTCAGTGAAGTTGGTGCTGGGAGGCTCGGTGTCAAAACCTAACTGGAATCCAACTAATTTGAATCAGGTCAATGCACAAAAGAGTCCAACTGGGCATATTTTTGGCCTTTCCTCTTCTATTGTTAGTGGCAGTTCTATGAGTAAGTACGATCAAAGCAACAAAACACCAGTCTATTCTCCCGCAATGCAGTCTTCCACGCTTTTTAGTGAAAGTGCCCCTGTGCCTCACAAAAGCCCTCCACGGACCAAGACATCCTCCAGTGCCATGGGTAAAAGGGTGTCTAAAGAGTTTAAATCTTCCAGTTTCAGCAAACCCCAAGCAGGCTTACAGCCACACAGTCACAAGTTGAGCTCCACTAAGCATATTCCCGGCAGTACGAACTCTCTCCAAGCATCCTGGAACAGAGAGGGTAACCTCCATGCCTCCGGGAGTGGAAGTGCAGGAACCTCTGGTAAACCTTTTGCCCCAACAAAAACCCAAAACATCCCTCAGCGTTTCGGTGGCGCAATTATCAGACGGCTGAAAAACCCTGTTAACCAGATAATGAGTGTCGGGAAGCCCCAGCAGACCTACGTTCCTCCCCAGCGCAAGGCTTCCCAGCAGACCTACGTTCCTCCCCAGCGCAAGGCTTCCCAGCAGACCTACGTTCCTCCCCAGCGCAAGGCTTCCCAGCAGACCTACGTTCCTCCCCAGCGCAAGGCTTCCCAGCAGGCCTACGTTCCTCCCCAGCGTCAGTCTTCCCAGCAGGCCTACATTCCTCCCCAGCGCCAGTCTTCCCAGCAGGCTTACGTTCCTCCCCAGCGCCAGTCTTCCCAGCAGGCTTACGTTCCTCCCCAGCGCCAGTCTTCCCAGCAGGCTTACGTTCCTCCCCAGCAGGCCTACATTCCTCCCCAGCGCCAGTCTTCCCAGCAGGCCTACGTTCCTCCCCAGCGCCAGTCTTCCCAGCAGGCCTACGTTCCTCCCCAGCGCAAGGCTTCCCAGCAGGCCTATGTTCCTCCCCAGCGCAAGGCTTCCCAGCAGGCCTACGTTCCTCCCCAGCGCAAGGCTTCCCAGCAGGCCTACGTTCCTCCCCAGCGCCAGTCTTCCCAGCAGGCTTACGTTCCTCCCCAGCAGGCCTACATTCCTCCCCAGCGTCAGTCTTCCCAGCAGGCTTACGTTCCTCCCCAGCGCCAGTCTTCCCAGCAGGCTTACGTTCCTCCCCAGCGCCAGTCTTCCCAGCAGGCTTACGTTCCTCCCCAGCAGGCCTACATTCCTCCCCAGCGCCAGTCTTCCCAGCAGTCCTACGTTCCTCCCCAGCGCCAGTCTTCCCAGCAGTCCTACGTTCCTCCCCAGCGCCAGTCTTCCCAGCAGGCCTACGTTCCTCCCCAGCGGCAGGCTGCACCTTACAAGCCACTAGCCCAGAGTGTTCATCCGGAGAGCAAATGGTTGAAGGTCTAGCCAAGTGGGGACAGTAGCTGGTGAGTAGATTTTGTTTTCTTTGTGTATATATTCTTAAAACTAGTTTCTAATGTGTCTTATTTTCTTATAGGTGCAGCAGGTGTCTGAGGATTTGTTTTTTCTTAAATAAAAATAATGAATATAAATGACTTCTTGTGTGTTAACTTCACCTCAACTGTGAATGCCAAGAGTATGGAAGTAGATTTGGTGCCATCTAGTGTCTAAAAGGGCGTGTTGCAAAATGTTCTTACAATTCTCATTCTAGATCTAAACTCAGATTCTAAACCATCAAAAGTTTTACTTGATACAAATGTTGCCTCCATATGCAAATGCTGACTTCCAAGTTTTGATCTTTGGTAAACGCATACAAGGGAGACTACTG